>NC_092226.1:52284414-52319414 GCF_036320965.1 Panulirus ornatus
GGAAGGTATTAAGAATATATAGTGTGGGAGGCAAGTTGTTAGAAGCAGTGAAAAGTTTTTATCGAGGATGTAAGGCATGTGTACGTGTAGGAAGAGAGGAAAGTGATTGGTTCTCAGTGAATGTAGGTTTGCGGCAGGGGTGTGTGATGTCTCCATGGTTCTTTAATTTGTTTATGGATGGGGTTGTTAAGGAGGTGAATGCAAGACTTTTGGAAAGAGGGGCAAGTATTCAGTCTGTTGTGGATGAGAGAGCTTGGGAAGTGAGTCAGTTGTTGTTCGCTGATGATACAGCGCTGGTGGCTGATTCATGTGAGAAACTTCGGAAGCTGGTGACTGAGTTTGGTAAAGTGTGTGAAAGAAGAAAGTTAAGAGTATATATGAATAAGAGCAAGGTTATTAGGTACAGTAGGGTTGAGGGTCAAGTCAATTGGGAGGTAAGTTTGAATAGAGAAAAACTGGAGGAAGTAAAGTCTGCCCCTCTTCATTCCCATCGCCACCTCGCCACACATGGAATACCATCCTCCTCCCCCCTCATGTGTGCGGGGTAGCGCTAGGAAAAGACAACGAAGGCCTCATTCGTTCACACTCAGTCTCCAGCTGTCATGCAATAATGCCCGAAACCAGAGCTCCCTTTCCACATCCAGGACCCACACAGCTTTCCATGGTTTTCTCCAGACGCTTCACATGCCCTGATTCAATCCATTGACAGCACGTCAACCCCGGTATACCACATCGATCCAATTCACTCTATTCCTTGCCCGCCTTTCACCCTCCTGCATGTTTAGGCCCCGATCTCTTCTTTCACACACTTTACCAAACTCATTCACCAGCTTCTGCAGTTTCTCACATGAATCAGCCACCAGCGCTGTATCATCAGCGAACAACAACTGACTCACTTCCCAAGCTCCCTCATCCCCAACAGACTTCATACTTGCCCCTCTTTTCAAAACTCTTGCATATATATATATATATATATATATATATATATATATATATATATATATATATATATATATATATATATATATATATATATAGGAGAGATGGCCAGCGAGCGTTATTGGATTACGAGTTAATTGACAGGTGCGCGAAAGAGAGACTTTTGGCTGTAAATGTGCTGAGAGGTGCAACTGGAGGGATGTCTGATCATTATCTTGTGGAGGCTAAGGAGAAGATTTGTATGGGTTTTCAGAAAAGAAGAGTGAATGTTGGGGTGAAGAGGGTGGTGAGAGTAAGTGCGTTTGGGAAGGAGACTTGTGTGAGGAAGTACCAGGAGAGACTGAGTACAGAATGGAAAAAGGTGAGAACAATGGAAGTAAGGGGAGTGGGGGAGGAATGTAATGTATCTAGGGAATCAGTGATGGATTGCACAAAAGATGCTTGTGACATGAGAAGCGTGGGAGGTGGGTTGATTAGAAAGGGTAGTGAGTGGTGGGATGAAGAAGTAATATTATTAGTGAAAGAGAAGAGAGAGGCATTTGGACGATTTTTGCAGGGAAAAAATGAAATTGAGTGGGAGATGTATAAAAGAAAGAGACAGGAGGTTAAGGGAAAGGTACAAGACGTGAAAAAGAGGGGAAATGAGAGTTGGGGTGAGAGAGTATCATTAAATTTTAGGGAGAATGAAAAGATGTTCTAGAAGTAGGTAAATAAAGTGCGTAAGACAAGGGAGCAAATGTGAACTTCAGTGAAGGGCGCTAATGGGGAGGTGATAACAAGTAGTGGTGATGTGAGAAGGAGATTGAGTGAGTATTTTGAAGGTTTGTTGAATGTGTTTGATGATAGAGTGGCAGATATAGGGTGTCTTGGTCGAGGTGCAAAGCTTTCACTACCTCTTCTCTGTTTACCAAATCATTATCCCTTACCCTCTCACTTCGCACACCATCCCGACCAAAACACCCTATATCTGCCACTCTATCATCAAACACATTCAACAAACCCTCAAAATACTCACTCCATCTCCTCACTTTATCACTACTTATTATGACTTTCCCATTTACCCCCTTCACCGAAGTTCTTGCCTTACGCACTTTCTTTACCTCCTTCCAAAACATCTTTTTATTCTCCCTAAAATTCAAAGATAGATTCTCACCCAACTTTCATTTGCCCTCTTCATCATCTCTTGCACCTTTGTCTTGACCTCCAGCCGCTTTCTTTGATACATATCCCAATCATTTGCGCTACTTCCGTGCAAAAATCGTCCATGCGCCTCTCTCTTCTCTTTTACAAGCAATTCTTCATCCCGCTAGTCACTATCCTTTCTAGTCTGCCTACCTCCCACCTTTCTCATGCCACATGCTTCTTTTGTGCAAGCCATCAATGGTTTCCTTGAAACATTCCATTTTTTAACCCACTCCCCTTACCTCATTTGCTCTCACCTTTTGCCATTCTGCGCTCAATCTCTCCTGATACTTCCTTGCATAATTCTCCTTTCAAAGCTAACTTACTCTCACCATTCACTTCTCCGAATAAATTATCTCTTCTTTTCTGAAAATCTCTACAAATCTTCACCTTCGCCTCACTTTCATCACATTAACATCCAAAACTCTCTCTTTTACAGCCTATCAATTAACATGTAATCCAATTGCGCCCTCTGGACATCTCTCCTACTCACATACATATATATATATATATATATATATATATATATATATATATATATATATATATATATATATATATATATATATATATATATATATATATATATATATATTCCCTGGGGATAGGGGAGAAAGAATACTTTCACGTATTCCCTGCGTGTCGTAGAAGGCGACTAAAAGGGAAGGGAGCGGGGGGCTGGAAATCCTCCCCCCTCTTTTTTTTTTTTTTTGCCAAAGGAAGGAACAGAGAAGGGGGCTGGATGAGGATGTTTCCTCAGAGGCCCAGTCCTCTGTTCTTAACGCTACCTCGCTGACGCGGAAAATGGCGAATAGTATGAAAGAAAAAAGAAAAAGATATATATATATATATATATATATATATATATATATATATATATATATATATATATATATATATATATATATATATATATATATATATATATATATTATCCCTGGGGATAGGGGTGAAAGAATACTTCCCACGCATTCCTCACGTGTCGTAGAAGGCGACTAGAGGGGACGGGAGCGGGGGACCAGAAATCCTCCACTCCTTGTATTTTAACTTTCTAAAAATGGGAAACAGAAGAAGGAGTCACGCGGGGAGTGCTTGTCCTCCTCGTAGACTCAGATTGGGGTGTCTAAATGTGTGTGGATGTAACCAAGATGTGAAAAAAGGAGAGATAGGTAGTATGTTTGAGGAAAGGAACCTGGATGTTTTGGCTCTGAGTGAAACGAAGCTCAAGGGTAAAGGGGAAGAGTGATTTGGGAATGTCTTGGGAGTAAAGTCAGGGGTTAGTGAGAGGACAAGAGCAAGGGAAGGAGTAGCAGTACTCCTGAAACAGGAGTTGTGGGAATATGTGATAGAATGTAAGAAAGTAAAGTCTCGATTAATATGGGTAAACTGAAAGTTGATGGAGAGAGATGAGTGATTATTGGTGCATATGCACCTGGGCCTGAGAAGAAAGATCATGAGAGGCAAGTGTTTTGGGAGCAGCTGAATAAGTGTGTTAGTGGTTTTGATGCACAAGACCGGGTTATAGTGATGGGTGATTTGAATGCAAAGGTTAGTAATGTGGCAGTTGAGGGAATAATTGGTATACATGGGGTGTTCAGTGTTGTAAATGGAAATGGTGAAGAGCTTGTAGATTTATGTGCTGAAAAAGGACTGCAGATTGGGAATACCTGGTTTAAAAAGCGAGATATACATAAGTATACGTATGTAAGTAGGAGAGATGGTCAGAGAGCGTTATTGGATTACGTGTTAACTGACAGGCGCGGGAAAGAGAGATTTTTGGATGTTAATGTGCTGAGATGTGCAACTGGAGAGATGTCTGATCATTATCTTGTGGAGGCTAAGGTGAAGATTTGTATGGGTCTTCAGAAAAGAAGAGTGAATGTTGGGGTGAAGAGGGTGGTGAGAGTAAGTGAGCTTGGGAAGGAGACTTGTGTGAGGAAGTACCAGGAGAGACTGAGTACAGAATGGAAAAAGGTGAGAACAATGGAAGTAAGGGAGTGGGGGAGAAATGGGATATATAAATATATATATATATATATATATATATATATATATATATATATATATATATATATATATATATATATATATATATATATATATATATATATATATATATTATCTATTTTTATTTATTTGCTTTGTCGCTGTCTCCCGCGTTGGCGAGGTAGCGCAAGGAAACAGACGAAAGAATGGCCCAACCCGCCCACATACACATGCATATACATACACGTCCACACACGCAAATATACATACCTATACATCTCAATGTACACATATATATACACACACAGACATATACATATATACATATGTACATAATTCATACTGTCTGCCTTTATTTGTTCCCATCGCCATCTCGCCACACATAGAATAACAACCCTCTCCCCCCTCATGTGTGCGAGGTAGCGCTAGGAAAGACACCAAAGGCCCCATTCGTTCACACTCAGTCTCTAGCTGTCATGTAATAATGCACCGAAACCACAGCTCCCTTTCCACATCCAGGACCCACACACTTTCCATGGTTTACCCCAGACGCTTCACATGCCCTGGTTCAATCCATTGACAGCACGTCGACCCCGGTATACCACATCGTTCCAATTCACTCTATTCCTTGCACGCCTTTCACCCTCCTGCATGTTCAGGCCCAGGTCACTCAAAATCTTTTTCACTCCATCTTTCCACCTCCAATTTGGTCTCCCACTTCTCCTCGTTCCCTCCACCTCTGACACATATATCCACTTGGTCAATCTTTCCCCACTCATTCTCTCCATGTTACCAAACCATTTCAAAACACCCTCTTCTGCTCTCTCAACCACACTCTTTTTATTTCCACACATCTCTCTCACCCTTACATTACTTACTCGATCAAACCACCTCACACCACATATTGTCCTCAAACATCTCATTTCCAGTACATCCACCCTCCTGCGCACAACTCTATCCATAGCCCACGCCTCGCAACCATACAACATTGTTGGAACCACTATTCCTTCAAACATACCCATTTTTGCTTTCCGAGATAATGTTCTCGACTTCCAAACATTCTTCAAGGCTCCCAGAATTCTCGCCCCCTCCCCCACCCTATGATTCACTTCCGCTTCCATGGTTCCGTCCGCTGCCAGATCCACTCCCAGATATCTAAAACACTTTACTTCCTCCAGTTTTTCTCCATTCAAACTTACCTCCCAATTGACTTGACCCTCAACCCTACTGTACCTAATAACCTTGCTCTTATTCACATTTACTCTTAACTTTCTTCTTTCACACACTTTACCAAACTCAGTCACCAGCTTCTGCAGTTTCTTACATGAATCAGCAACCAGCGCTGTATCATCAGCGAACAACAACTGACTCACTTCCCAAGCTCTCTCATCCACAGCAGACTGCATACTTGCCCCTCTTTCCAAAACTCTTACATTCACCTCCCTAACAACCCCATCCATAAACAAATTAAACAACCATGGAGACATCACACACCCCTGCCGCAAACCTACATTCACTGAGAACCAATCACTTTCCTCTCTTCCTACACGTACACATGCCTTACATCCTCGATAGAAACTTTTCACTGCTTCCGACAGCTTGCCTCCCACACCATATATTTTTAAAACCTTCCACAGAGCATCTCTATCAACTCTATCATATGCCTTCTCCAGATCCATAAATGCTACATACAAATCCATTTGTGTTTTTAAGTGTTTCTCACATACATTCTTCAAAGCAAACACCTGATCCACACATCATCTACCACTTCTGAAACCACACTGCTCTTCCCCAATCTGATGCTCTGTACATGCCTTCACCCTCTCAATCAATACCCTCCCATATAATTTACCAGGAATACTCAACAAACTTATAGCTCTGTAATTTGAGAACTCACTCTTATCCCCTTTGCCTTTGTACGATGGCACTATGCAAGCATTCCGCCAATCCTCAGGCACCTCACCATGAATCATACATACATTAAATAACCTTACCAACCAGTCAACAATACAGTCACCCCCTTTTTTAATAAATTCCACTGCAATACCATCCAAACCTGCTGCTTTGCCGGCTTCCATCTTCCGTAAAGCTTTTACTACCTCTTCTCTATTTACCAAATCATCCTCCCTAACCCTCTCACTTTGCACACCACCTCGACCAAAACACCCTATATCTGCCACTCTATCATCAAACACATTCAACAAACCTTCAAAATACTCACTCCACCTCCTCACATCACCACTACTTGTTATCACCTCCCCATTAGCCCCCTTCACTGAAGTTCCCATTTGCTCCCTTGTCTTACGCACTTTATTTACCTCCTTCCAAAGCATCTTTTTATTCTCCCTGAAATTTAATGATACTCTCTCACCCCAACTCTCATTTGCCCTCTTTTTCACCTCTTGCACCTTTCTCTTGACCTCCTGCCTCCTTCTTTTATACCTCCCCCACTCATTTGCATTTTTCCCCTGCAAAAATCGTTCAAATGCCTCTCTCTTCTCTTTCACTAATAATTTTACTTCTTCATCCCACCACTCACTACTTTTTCTAATCAACCCACCTCCCACGCTTCTCATGCCACAAGCATCTTTTGCGCAAGCCATCACTGCTTCCCTAAATACATTCGATTCCTCCCCCACTCCCCTTACCTCCTTTGTTCTCACCTTTTTCCATTCTGTACTCAGTCTCTCTCTCTCTCTCTCTCTCTCTCTCTCTCTCTCTATATATATATATATATATATATATATATATATATATATATATATATATATATATATATATATATATATATTATCATTATTATTATATTATTATTATTATTATTATCTCGGAAAGCAAAAACGGGTATGTTTGAAGGAATAGTGGTTCCAACAATGTTGTATGGTTGCGAGGCGTGGGCTATGGGTAGAGTTGTGCGCAGGAGGGTGGAATTGCTGGAAATGAGATGTTTGAGGACAATGTGTGGTGTGAGGTGGTTTGATCGAGTAAGTAATGTAAGGGTAAGAGAGATGTGTGGAAATAAAAAGAGCGTTGTTGAGAGAGCAGAAGAGGGTGTTTTGAAATGGTTTGGGCACATGGAGAGAATGAATGAAGAAAGCTTGACCAAGAGGATATATGTGTCGGAGGTGGAGGGAACGAGGAGAAGTGGGAGACCAAATTGGAGGTGGAAGGATGGAGTGAAAAAGATTTTGTGTGATCGGGGCCTGAACATGCAGGAGGGTGAAAGGCGGGCAAGGAATAGAGTGAATTGGATCGATGTGGTATACCGGGGTTGACGTGCTGTCAGTGGATTGAATCAGGGCATGTGAAGCGTCTGGGGTAAACCATGGAAAGTTGTGTGGGGCTTGGATGTGGAAAGGGAGCTGTGGTTTCGGGCATTATTGCGTGACAGCTGGAGACTGAGTGTGAACGAATGGGGCCTTTGTTGTCTTTTCCTAGTGCTACCTCGCACACATGAGGGGGGAGGGGGATGGTATTCCATGTGTGGCGAGGTGGCGATGGCAATGAATAGGGGCAGACAGTGTGAATTGTGTGCATGGGTATATATGTATGTGTCTGTGTGTGTATATATATATATATGTGTACATTGAGATGTATAGGTATGTATATTTGCGTGTGTGGGCTTGTGTGTGTGTACATTGTGTATGGGGGTGGGTTGGGCCATTTCTTTCGTCTGTTTCCTTGCGCTACCTCGCATACGCGGGAGACAGCGACAAAGCAAAATAAATAAATAAAATATATATATATATATATATATATATATATATATATATATATATATATATATATATATATATATATATATATATATATATATATATCTTTTTATCCAGGTATTCCCAATCATCAGTCCTTTTTCAGCACACAAATCCACAAGCTCTTCACCATTTCCATTAACAACACTGAACACCCTATTTACACCAATTATACCCTCAACTGCCACGTTACTCACCTTTGTATTCAAATCACCCATAACTATACCCGGTCTCGTGCATCAAAACTGCTAACACACTCACTCAGCTGCTCCCAAAACACTTGTCTCTTATGATCTTTCTTCTCATGACCAGATGCATAGGCACCAATAATCACCCATCTCTCTCAATCCACTTTTAGTTTTACCTATATCAATCTAGAATTTATTTTCTTACACTTTATCACGTACTCCCATAACTCCTGCTTCAGAATGAGTGCTACTCCTTCCTTTGCTCTTGTCTTTTCACCAACCCCTGACTTTACTCCCAAGACATTCCCAAACCACTCTTCCCCTTTACCCTTGAACTTCGTTTCACTCAGAACCAAAACACCCAGGTTCCTTTCCTCATACCACCTATTTCTCCTTTTTCTCATCTTAGTTACATCCACACACACATTTAGACACCCCAGTCGGAGCCTTCTGAGAGGATGAGAACTCCTCGCATGACTCCTGTTTACCCTTTTAGAAATTGAAGTACAGCGAGGTGGGTTTACAGCCCCTCCATCCCCTTTAGTCGCCTTCTATTATTATCTTATTATCTATTATTATTATTATTATTATTATTATTATCATCATTAATATTATTATTATCATTATTATTATCATTATTATTATTATCATTATTATTACCATTATTATTATTATTATCATTATTATTATTATTATCATTATCATTATTATTATTATTATTATTATCATTATTATTATTATTATCATTATCATTATTATTATTATTATTATTATTATTATTATTATTATTATTATTATCATCATTATCATTACTATTATCATTATTGTGCTCAACCGCTGTTTCCCGCGTCAACAAGGTAGCGCAAGGAAACAGACGAAGAATGGCCCAACCACTCATATACACATATGTATAATAAACGCCCATACACACACATATACATACATACACATATCAACGTATACATGCATATACATACACAGACAGATACATATATACACATGTACATAATCATAATTGCTGCCTTCATCCATTATCATTATTATCATCATCATTATCATTACCAGTATTATTATCATACTCTACTAATGGCACATGACGGGAGGAGCCCACCTAGGATGCATCATTGCACACATCCCCAGATGGTCTCGGCGTCAGTAGCCTCTGATGTCCTCAGAAAACAGCTGACTCTTGACACGGGTTGATGATGTGTCTCGCACGGAAACGAAGAAGAAAAACTAACGCCAATTTGGCCTTCAGATATTATGAGCCTAAACAGCGTCCTTGTATTATAATTGAGACTACACCAGACTGTGGTGTGCTGTACACAACCTAACCTCACACAAGACACTCGGGCCTGATTTTAAGACACTGACTACTTGTTCTGTAACACTGACACTTAGGTTATGGCACCCAAGCTTGGTCTGTGATATTGAAGCTTAAGTCTACAACACAGTCTTATCTCATGACACTGAAACACGATGTTTAGTACTGAAGCTCAGTGCACAGCACTGAAATATGCTGTTAATCATTGAAACTTTCAGTACAACACTGAAACATGTTTATAATACCGAATCTTGGTGAATAGCACTGAAACTTGTTTTACAAAGTAGAAGTTTAATGCAGAGCTCTGGAACTTGTTACATGACACCAAATGAAAACGATTTGTGGGGAGCCAGAGTTTGTATCGTCATGTACTTATGATACAGTTATTGGCATATGACAACCGGACGTGACATACGTATCCTACCAGATATATTATATGTTTACATCACTTACGAGGAATAGTCTCATAACGTCTACTGACCTCATTCTGCCCCCCGCCTGGTATCTTTCACCCTCATTATGTTTTCCTCCACCTACCCCTCGCTGTGTGCCTTTCCCACACACTGTGCTTGTCTCCACCTACCCCTCGCTGTTTGTCCTACACCTACACTGGGTTTGCCTCTGCCTACCCCATTTGTGTACCTTTTATTCGCAGCATCACAGAGGCTTTTTGCTTCTGTATATTTGGACAAAAAAGAGCATTTCAAATTGATCAAAACACCTCGCGGAACTCCCCTCGTCTCCTGAGTCTTCCTCTTAACCAACCACCGACTTTAGCGGAGGTCAGGGGTCAAGTGGCTGTTAAGGGACAGCTGCAGTGACGTTCTCAGTTTATGGATCAAAGTCATCTCCAGTTTGATTACTTTCTTTCCTCGGCGTCCTCTGGAGTCTCGAGTCGTCCCCGTCCGTCCTGCAGTCGCCGACGGAGCCGGGAGAAAATGATCTCCTTCCCGTCCATTCATCTCACTTTTATTGATATGATGTGAATTTTCGTCCGTCCAAGTCTTCATGCTGCAGGAGTGTTGGAGGACCCTGCGTGAGACGGCGAGTAGTGGGGGACGTTAAGAAGGATTTATCCCTCATGAGATGAACCTAAGCAGAGAGTCGTGGCGGCCCCGGGGGGGCTGGGGGGGGGGACTAGGTCAAGGTCAAGGTCAAGGACTCCAGGCTGCATGTGAGACAGATACGACGTTGTTTACTAACACGAGCCGAGGGATGGCCAGCTTGTCGTAGTCTGCCTTGTCCACCCTGGCTCCTGCATCGCGGCTCCTGCACCGTAGCTCCTGCACCGTGGATCCTTCACCGTGGATCCTGCACCGTGGATCCTGCACCCTGGTTCCTACACCGTGGCTCCTGCACCCTTGTTCCTTCACCATGGCTCCTGCACCGTGCCTCCTGCATCATGGCTCCTACACCGTGGCTCCTGCACCGTGGCTCCTGCATCGTGGCTCCTGCACCGTGGCTCCTGCATCATAGTTCCTGCACCGTGGCTCCTGCACCGTGCTTCCTGCATCATGGTTCCTACACCGTGGCTCCTGCACCGTGGCTCCTGCATCATAGTTCCTACACCGTGGCTCCTGCACCGTGCTTCCTGCATCATGGTTCCTACACCGTGGCTCCTGCACCGTGGCTCCTGCATCGTGGCTCCTGCACCGTGGCTCCTGCACCCTGTTCCTACACCGTGGCTCCTGCACCGTGCCTCCTGCATCATGGTTCCTATACCGTGGCTCCTGCACCGTGGTTCCTGCAGCGTGCCTACTGCATCATGGTTCTTACACCATGGCTCCTTCACCGTACCTCCTGCATCATGGTTCCTACACCGTGGCTCCTGCACCGTGCCTCCTGCATCATGGCTCCTGCACCGTACCTCCTGCATCATGGTTCCTACACCGTGGCTCCTGCACCGTGCCTCCTGCATCCTGGCTTCTGCACCGTGGCTCCTGCACCGTGCCTCCTGCATCATGGTTCCTACACCGTGGCTCCTGCACCGTGCCTCCTGCACCGTGCCTCCTGCATCATGGTTCCTACCCCGTGGCTCTTGCACCATGGCTCCTGCATCGTGGCTCCTGCACCGTGTCTCCTGCACCGTGGCTCCTGCATCATGGTTCCTACACCGTGGCTCCTGCACCGTGCCTCCTGCATCATGGTTCCTACACCGTGGCTCCTGCACCGTGGCTCCCTCTCTCCTAGCGAGCACAAGCTGTCGTGGCCTTAATGCTAGTGCTTCAAGATTCTGTAAACTTAGAAAGTTCCAAGAAGATCTTACAAGATCCCGTGATGTTATAAGAGTTCCGCAAGTTCGTATGAGCTACTAGAACGTCCTGCAAAGTTTTACGAGGTTATGAAAGTTTAGATAATTTCAGCAAGATCTGACAAAGTGCTCAAAAGTATGAATTTCATAAGTGCCAAAGTACTGGAAGGTCATGATGTAGCGCTACACAGGATCTTACATGCTGCAATGAAAATGGCAGAAAGCTCTCCGTGGTGTAGTGGTCAGCCTTGCTGGATATGATTCAATGGCTCGCGTTCGAGTCTCACTCCAGGCGGCAGGCCCATAGGCGGGTACCCCAGCTGCTCGTCATCGTACCTTGAGTAGGGCGATAAGTGACTCTTGAACGTAACCTGATATCTATCTATATACCTGTCTATCAGTCTGTCTCTTTATCTGTCTATACATAGATGGGTAGTAGTACACACACACACACACACACACACACACACACACACACACACACTCATACGATAAGAAAAGAGTTGCACAGTGGTGTTGATAAATCATAGTCCTCCAAAGACTTTTTTTTAATGAACCAGAACAAATATGCAAAGACAACAGTGAAGGACGAACATTCAGGATGGTACAGGAAGCAGCAACATACGCATTCTTAGAGATGGTAAAGTTGTATTCACTTTGGGGGGGTTTAAGCCATACAGAAACGTGTTCAGGGAATACAGAAGTTCCTGAAATTCATTCAAGAAAAAATCATGTTTCTAAGCACATCAGAATCAGAGTGGCTGATACACTGTGGTTACTTGATCTTATCTTTACACACAGTGAGATTAGCGAGTTGTGTGTTTGGGTCTGAAGCCGTGTTGTGGCTGTGAGAATCGCATATTTTGTTTGATTCTGTTGCGGATGAGTTTCTCGGAAAGTTTGGATGCTGAGGACAGAAGTGATGTAATAGGACGGCAGGAGGAGGGAGAGTCAGGTGGCTGTGAGGGTTCTAAGAGTGGTGTTATTTTAGCAAGTTCCCAAGCGTTAGTAACTTAGTTGTGTGGTCGGGATTGGTTCAAGATCCCTGTAGATGCCTGGGTTCGAATGGGCCAAAGAGATTTCATGTGAAAGTTTCGGATATTATGAGGCCGTGTGTTATTGAAAGTGCAAAGTGGATATGCAGCTGTTCCTATATGGATTTTGTGCAGATTTTTCTTGATTTTTCTGTTTAAGAGCAGGAAAATTGAGAACACTATATGCCATCCACTATAGGATAAAGTGATCATGTAATCATTGAGTTTGATTTGAGGTAAACGAGATCAGAGAGCAAACATGACTTACAGTGGAGATATTATCATAGAAACTATACAGAGCTAAATAGCTATATGGGAGTGGCGTTCCGTAACCATAACAGATCAGCGTTATGGAAATGCACTCGTACGCTGACGACTCCCACACTGCTTCCCTTCACTTCCTTCAAATCTGCTCCATCCTCTCTCTCTCTCTCTCTCTCTCTCTCTCTCTCTCTCTCTCTCTCTCTCTCTCTCTCTCTCTCTCTCTCTGCCTCTCGTGTCAATGCAGCTTCCTTTACAGATATGTATCGGAGTTGGAGGACGAGTACCTTTGGCTGAAGTTGAAGAAAGAGGAGATAGAATAAAGACAGAGAAAGAGAGAGATGGTTTAGTAGAATATATAGAATATGTAGGAACTCAGAGATGTACTATGCAGGAGATACAGGTGGCACTACAGCCAGCCAGCATTTAACAGGTATAAGAGAGCAAGGAACTAGGAGGAAGAAGGGAAATCTGAAGAGGAATATTGTGGACAAAGCAGCGGATAACATAACATCTTTCCAGATATTCTTCAAAAGTAAATATTTGGTTAGTGATCAGCTGCTCAGGCTGATGCTAAGGAAGAATTGAGTTGTATGGTGATGAAAGGTTATGCGAGGAGATGTATGACAAGATCAAAAGCGTTTGTAGAGTGGAAGAAACCATTATGACATGGAATGGTGAGGAGGTCTTGGTAAGCACTGGCTTTGTTAGGACAGACATTAGCAGATTATTAAAGAGCCTTGACATACGTGAGGCTCATGATCCTGATGACGTTTCTCCATACGTGCTGAAGAAGTGTGCAGGTGTGCTTGACAGGACGTTGGAGAGATCAATGGAGTGGGGAAAAGGCGAATATCGAACCCAACTTTAACAAAGGAGACATGGAGATTGCGCTGAAATAGGGGTCTATCTCTGACATGTGTGGTCTGTGAAACGCTGGAAATAGTAATCCCAGCATAGTGGATGGCTACTTGCAAAGGGGAAACTGAGGCACAACACAGTGCTAGGGCAAGCAAGGAGGCCATTCGTAGCAACCCTCTTATACTTCAGTGAAGGAATGGCGGCCGCTTTACACAGAGAATAATGGCTTAACTGTATGTAAGGTCACAAGGACAGTAGGAACAAAATGCATGAATGAAAGGTCACATGTGATTGGATGAGTTAAAGTGATGTTGTAATGCACAACTGTCATTACTGATCTTAGTGAGGAAACTCCACGGGTGACGAACTGGTGTAAATATCATGTTACACAATTCACAATTACGTGATTACACACACCTACACACACTCAGTCAAAAGATAGAGGTGAGGTAGTAGACTAAACTGAACGATGGAATGTAAGATATAGTAGAGCGGGTTGAAGACCTGGGGCCCCACTAGTGTGAAACCCCCTCCTCGTACAAAATGAATACGCAATTACACACACACAGACACACACACACACACACACACACACACACACACACACACACACACTTTCCTCACTTCTCCCGGACTGAGAGAGCTAATATAACAGGAGTCTGGTCTCAGGCTTTGCTTCAGGACCGCTGAAGGAGGGAGACGTGTATGAGCAGTGGATTCCGGAATTGTCTGTCTAGTTTTATATCTATGATGTTCGATCCTTCTATACAAGGGCCATCTGGTGTCTACACATTAGTCTGGGTGCCTTGTTATCTTCGATCCTTCGGTTAGAAAAAGGAGGAAGCTTGTGGTGCTCGATCGTTCTTCACATGTGTCTTGTGTTGTCCTATCCTTCTTCACCTATGTCTTGTGATGTTCTATCCTTCTTCACCGGTGTCTTGTGGTGTTCTATCCTTCTTCGCCAATGTCTTGTGGTTTTCTATCCTTCTTCACCAGTGTCTTGTGGTGTTCTATCCTTCTTCACCTGTGTCTTGTAGTGTTCTATCCTTCTTCACATGTGTCTTGTGGTGTTCTATCCTTCTTCACCGGTGTCTTATGGTGTTCTATCCTTCTTCACCTGTGTCTTGTGGTGTTCTACCCGTCTTCACATGTGTCTTGTGGTGTTGCTCTTCACCGATGTCTTACGGTGTTCTATCCTTCTTCACCAGTGTCTTGTGGTGTTCTATCTTCCTTCACTTGTGTCTTGTGGTGTTCTATCCTTCTTCACATGTGTCTTGTGGTGTTCTATCCTTCTTCACATGTGTCTTGTGGTGGTCTTCTTCACCGGTGTCTTATGGTGTTCTATCCTTCTTCACCTGTGTCTTGTGGTGTTCTATCCTTCTTCACCAGTGTCTTGAGGTGTTTTATCCTTCTTCACATGTGTCATGTGGTGTTCTATCCTTCTTCATCAGTGTCTTGTGTTGTTCTATCCTTCTTCACCTGTGTCTTGTGGTGTTCTATCCTTCGTCACCTGCGTCTTCTGGTGTTCTATCCTTTACATGTGTATTGTTGTGCTCTATCCTTCTTCATCTGTGTCTTGTGGTGCTCTATCCTTCTTCACCGGTGTCTCGTTGTGTGCTTTCCTCTTTCACTGGTGTCTTCTGGTGTTCTATCCTTCTTCAACAGTGTCTTCTGGTGTTCTATCCTTCTTCACCTGTGTCTTGTGGTGTTCTATCCTTCTTCACCTGTGTCTTGTGGTGTTCTATCCTTCTTCACATGTGTCTTGTGGTGTTCTATCCTTCTTCACCTGTGTCTCGTGGTGTTCTATCCTTCTTCACATGTGTCTTGTGGTGTTCTATCCTTCTTCACCAGTGTCTTGTGGTGTTCTATCCTTCTTCACCAGTGTCTTGTGGTGTTCTATCCTTCTTCTATCCTTCTTCTCATGTGTCTTGTGGTGTTCTTCTTCACAGATGTCTTGTAGTGTTCCATCCTTCTGTGCCTGTGTCTTGTGGTGTTCTATCCTTCTTCACATGTGTCTTGTGGTGTTCTATCCTTCTCCACATGTGTCTTGTGGTGTTCCTCTTCACCGGTGTCTTGTGTTGTTCCATCCTTCCTCAACAGTGTCTTGTGGTGTTCTATTCTTCTTCACATGAGTCTTATGGTGTTCTATCCTTCTTCACATGAGTCTTGTGGTGTTCTTCTTCACCGGTGTCTTGTGTTGTTCCATCCTTCGTCAACAGTGTCTTGCGGTGTTCTATCCTTCTTCACCTATCTTGTGGTGTTTTATCCTTCTTCACCTGTCTTGAGGTGTTCTATCCTTCTTTACATGTGTCTTGTGGTGTTCTATTCTTCTTCACATGTGTCTTGTGGTGTTCTATCGTTCTTCATCTGTGTCTTGTGGTGTTCTATCCGTCTTCACCTGTGTCTTGTGGTGTTCTGTCCTTCTTCACATGTGTCTTGTGGTGTTCTATCCTTCTTCACCTGTGTCTTGTGGTGTTCTATCCTTCTTTAATTGTGTCTTGTGGTGTTCTATCCTTCTGTGCCTGTGTCTTGTGTTGTTCTATCCTTCTTCACATGTGTCTTGTGGTGTTCTATCCTTCTTCACCTGTGTCCTGTGGTGTTCTATCCTTCTTCACATGTGTCTTGTGGTGTTCTATCCTTCTTCTTCTGTGTCTTGTGTTGTTCTATCCTTCTTCACCTGTGTCTTGTGGTGTTCTATCCTTCTTCACATGTGTCTTGTGGTGCTCTATCCTTCTTCACTAGTGTCTTGTGGTGCTCTATCCTTTCTTCACCTGTCTTGTAGTGTTCTATCCTTCTTCACCAGTGTTTTGTGGCGTTCTATTCTTCTTCACCAGTGTACTGTGGTGTTCTATCCTTCTGTGCCTGTGTCTTGTGGTGTTCTATCGTTCTTCACCTGTGTCTTGCGGTGTTCTATCCTTCTTCACCTTGGTCTTTGTGGTGTTCCATCCTTCTGTGCCTGTGTCTTGTGGTGTTCTATCGTTCTTCACCTGTGTCTTGCGGTGTTCTATCCTTCTTCACCTTGGTCTTGTGGTGTTCCATCCTTCTGTGCCTGTGTCTTGTGGTGTTCTATCGTTCTTCACCTGTGTCTTGCGGTGTTCTATCCTTCTTCACCTTGGTCTTGTGGTGTTCCATCCTTCTGTGCCTGTGTCTTGTGGTGTTCTATCGTTCTTCACCTGTGTCTTGTGGTGTTCTATCCTTCTTCACCTGTGTCTTGTGGTGTTCTGTCCTTCTTCACCAGTGTCTTTTGGTGTTCTACCCTTTCTTCACCTGTGTCTTGTGATGTTCTATCCTTCTTTATCTGTGTCTTGTGTTGTTCTATCCTTCTTCACCAGTGTCTTGTGGTGTTCTATCCTTCTTCTCATGTGTCTTGTGGTGTTCTTCTTCACAGATGTCTTGTAGTGTTCCATCCTTCTGTGCCTGTGTCTTGTGGTGTTCTAGCCTTCTTCACATGTGTCTTGTGGTGTTCTATCCTCCTTCACATGTGTCTTGTGGTGTTCTTCTTCACCGGTGTCTTGTGTTGTTTCATCCTTCCTCAACAGTGTCTTGTAGTGTTCTATCCTTCTTCACAAGTGTCTTGTGGTATTCTATCCTTCTTCACAAGTGTCTTGTGGTGTTCTATCCTTCCTCACATGTGCCTTGCGGTGTTCTATCCTTCTTCACCTGTGTCTTGTGGTGTTCCATCCTTCTTCACATCTGTCTTGTGGTAATCTATCCTTCTTCACCAGTGCACTGTGGTGTTCTATCCCTCTTCACCTCTTTCTTGTGGTGTTCTATCCTTATTCACTAGTGTCTTGTGGTGTTCTATCCTTTCTTCACCTGTGTCTTGTGGTGTTCTATCCATCTTCTCATGTGTCTTGTGGTGTTCTTCTTCACATGTGTATTGTAGTGCTCCATCCTTATTCACATGTGTTTTGTGGTGTTCTATCCTTCTTCACCAGTGCCTTGTGGTGTTCTATCCCTCTTCACCTCTATCTTGTGGTGTTCTATCCTTCTTCTCCTGTGTCTTGTGGTGTTCTATCCTTCTTCACCAGTGTCTTGTGGTGTTCTATCCTTCTGTGCCTGTGTCTTGTGGTGCTCTATCGTTCTTCACCTGTGTGTTGTGGTGTTCTATCCCCCTTCACCTGTGCCTTCTGGTGTTCTATCATTCACATGTGTATTGTTGCGTTCTATCCTTCTTCACCTGTGTCTTTTAGTGTTCTATCCTTCTTCACAAGTGTCTTGTGGTGTTCTATCCTTCTTCACCAGTGTATTGTGGCGTTCTATCCTTCTTCACCTATGTCTTGTGGTGTTCTACCCTTCTTAGACTGTGTCTTGTGGTGTTATATCCCTCTTCACCTGTGTCTTTTAATGTTCTATCCTTCTTCACTAGTGTCTTGTGGTGTTCTATCTTTTCTTCACCTGTGTCTTGTGGTATTCTATCCTTCATCATCTGTGTCTTGTGTTGTTCTATCCTTCTTCACATGTGTCTTGTGGTGTTCTATCATTCTTCACCTTTGTCTTGTGGTGTTCTATCCTTCTTCACCTGTGTCATTTGGTGTTCTATCCTTCTTCATCTGTGTCTTGTGGTGTTCTATCCTTCTTCACCAGTGTCTTGTGGTGTTCTATCCTTCTTCATCTGTGTCTTGTGGTGTTCTATCCTTCTTCACCTGTGTCTTGTGGTGTTTTATCCTTTTAAAACATACTTTGTGATGTTCGTTCGTCTTCCAGCAGTGTAGTGAATATTCGACCATCATGCAAGATATCTCTGGAGGAGGTCTGTTTCTCTGACGAGAGTCTCCGTGTGTTTGAATCCTTTGTGGCAGTCTATGGTCTTCATGACATCCACGTGAAAGTTTCATGCACTTGGATCATAAGGTGTTCAGCTCTTCTTACCCGAGCGTCGTGTGGTGCTTTGTCCTTTTGCAGGTGATCCATTACTTAGAGACTCATGTATATTGTGGTATTCGATTCTCCTACACGAGACTCTTGGTGTTTAATCCTTCTCTGTATGAGAATCGATTGTTTTCTCTTCCTTTGTGTGCCAGCCTTAGTTATGTCCTACCCTTGGAGTGGTCATGCGGTGTTCTTTACTTCTGATGGACAGTGCTATTGTCTTCAATCCTCTTTGAATATAATCATGCGGTAGTGGATCCTTCTCCAGCATGAGAAACGTTCCAACGAAGTATGCACATAATGAGTCTCAGAGCGAGCTGGCCTGACGCATCTTACTTATGATAGAGAGAGAGAGAGAGAGAGAGAGAGAGAGAGAGAGAGAGAGAGAGAGAGAGAGAGAGAGAGAGAGAGAGAGAGAGAGAGAGGAGAGAATCAACCAATTAAGAGGAGGCTATCTTTGACGTCAGTTCTCTCGGCGGCAGAAACAACTTTACTATATTTTCCAACATCTTCTTAGAAACAGAATCTCAAGGAATGAAGTTCAAGATATCGACACATGACTTCAGTTCGTTCCATTCGTCTTACTAGGAAGTCATTCTGTCAGTGTCTCGATGTCTGTCTGTCATCATTTCTGTTTGTCTGCAGGGGACGGGAAGGCTTGCCTCTCGTGTCCATGAAGTATTATTAAGTCATCTTCCCAAAAGTGCTTACGAAGGTAGTCCACATTTACGTGCACAGTAGCGTGTTCATAGGGACGTAAGTATGCGATGCATCAGCCCAGTTGTTCATTAGTTCATTAATATGACCATAACCTCATAGACGGCTTTTGAGGGGAAATATGCGAAGCATCCTACACATGGAGCAGATTGGGATCATCCTAGAGGACGACATTAATATATAAAACTCATGTGTAATGAAACCTTAGAAATGATTACAATCTTTAAAGGTATTCTAACTGTTCGTTCAAATGAAATTGATTTACCAGACAGACGGAGGAGTTCTTGGTTTAAATCATTAAACCATATTTTGAATTTTAGTATACGAATTTGCAGCCTAGGCGAAGCGGGGCGTAAAGGTATGGGGGAGAGAGGGAGAACCAACAGAGCCTCCCCACATCCCAGACTCCCCCACCTCAACAGACACGCACCGTGACTCTCATGGTGTTTTCTCTTCCAATAATTAAACGACGTTGAAGAAACTCCGGACCTCCGCAGCCCGGATATCAACCTAAGGCCGAAGAAAATAGAAAAGAGGGACTAGAACAATGGCATGCATTTAGCTGATTGGATAATGAATGATTATTCATACTTCCACGATGGTTCAGATGAAAGTGAGGACTGGGGACCTGGGACCTATGTGTGTGTGTGTGTGTGTGTGTGTGTGTGTGTGTGTGTGTGTGTGTGTGTGTGTGTGTGTGTGTGTATCTGTCTGTTTGTCTGTCTGTCTGTTTGTCTGTCTGTCTGTCTGTCTGTGTCTGTGTCTGTGGCTGTGTCTGTGTGTCTGTGTCTGTGAGTGTTTCTGTGCCTAAGTGTTGCACATGAGCATATATAGTGACTATGCTGGGGAAATGTATTATGATCGCACGGGAGATACAGAAGTTGCTGACTGACATTGAGAACCAGAGACCTGGGGACAATAAGAGAGACATGATGAACGAACAAATGTGTTTATAATAGTTCATTATAGAGAGAACTAGAATGAAACTATTATAGAGAGAGGGTGGTATATACTACCCAGACAGAATTTTATCTAATTATGATAAAGAGTGTTATAAACTATCATAAAGTTTGATATAAACTATAATAGCGAGAGTCTGATATAAACTATGATAGCGAGAATTCGGCTTAAACTATTGTAGAGAGGGGTTGGTATAAGCTGTTATAGAGACATGTTGGTATGACAATTATAGAGAGAGCTTGATTCAAAATCTTTTATAGAGAGGTTTGGTATAAACTACATTAGAGAGAGGTTGGTATAAACTACATTAGAGAGAGGTTAGTTTGAACTGATATAGAAGTTAGTATAAACTATTTGAAACAGAATAATCAGGGAAGTATGCGATCTGTTCAATTGAAGGTAAAACAACGCACAATATTCAGAGCCAGTGTGTGTTGGAGGAGGTGAATATTTCAGGCAGAAAAGAAATAAGGAGAGGGCTTGGGGGTTGACAGATCAATACTGCAGGACGCTGCCGACAAGTGAGTTGCACCAAAACCTAGACCTTTAGTAAAGATGGAGGTAGACAGACGTAAGTCGTTGATGGCTTTTGGACTGGAAGACGATCACATTCCAGTTACGAAGGAAAGGGTAACAATTAGAAGAAATGCTGATCAAAAGACTACTAGACTCTACATACATGCCATTTGCAATATCTGGGTTAAGAGAAACAAAGAGAACTGATAGTTGTAAAGACAAAATTGGACGACCAGTAATGATTATTTTTGATATGGTGTTTTGTAACCAGGAGGTAATTAAGCAAACTTAGAGACGTGGTGATTTGTTGGGGTATACATACATCAGAGGCGATGATCCAAAGGAAGAACGCTAGAGAAATAACGAATATTGTCCTAAGACAGAAACCAAGAGACAACAAAAGAGGTTACAGAGCACAGCAGCTTGACCATCACCTCAGGATGGGCAGGAATATTAAGTGATACGAATCTCAGATTAAAGATGATGTTTACGAACGCAGATGCACTGGTTATAAATGGAAAAGGAGCTAGAGTTAAAGGATCGTATTAGGAAAAGAAAAATTGATAATCTTGGAGCAGTAGGAATAAAATCTGCCAGAGACTTACTATCTGACCTGATGTATCTGGAGATTAGCCCTCTTAATAAGGGACAGCATTGATGTTTTGGAACTACTGTTGGTTGGTCCTTTCACACAGTGCATGAAGGAAAGAGGAACAGCTGTAAGGATGGTATAGGAAGCCGAATGACACACATTCTATAGAAATGACACGATGCAAATAATGGAGAATTTGAAGTATAAAGAAATAGTCGTGGAGACAGTCTTAAAGTTCACACAGGAAAACTTTGCTGTATCATGGCATCACTATGAACACTAGATTCAGAGTAAATAATAAGCCATCATCACCTTATCTTGTCTTAACACATAAGTGCATGGAAGTCTAAATGTCTGATGGAGGACACCAGCTAGAAAAACGTTATCCAGTAGTGTGTGTGATGGTGTAGTTAATGAGAGGAAACTAAGCAGAAAATAATGACTGCAGAAATAACAAACGAGATCAATATCTTTGAAAACATAAATTGGGAAACGGAGTTCCGTAGTTATGATGTACATCATTGTCATGGAAGGTTGTGTGACATCTGTTCTGAGGGGATTAGAACATGACCCTTGAGCTGAAGAAAGAGTGGGATGCTTCGATAAGAGAAAGATATGGTTCCGTAAAAGATGTCAAAAAGAAAGGAGCTTGGGTATGTACAAGCGGCGCAGCAGTCAGCCAGCACGTGAAAGATGGAGGAAGGCAAGGGATCAGTACAGCAAGGTAAAGCAGGAGGAGCAGAGAAGCTATAAAAACGACGTTGTGGACAAAGCAGGAGATAATCCAATAGTTTTCCATGAATTCATCAGCACCGTATTTTCTGTTAAAGGGAAGCTAGTCAGGCTAAGGGATTTAGAGGGAAGAGTTATTGAGGACAAAGTATATATAGTAAATATATGGGAGGAACTAAAGAACAAATTCAAAAAGTCTTTTCTTTTAAGACATATCCTCAACTCCCTTGAAATGTCGTGCCTGTCTTTAAGAAACGAGATCGGGAAGTTGTGCTGAACTGTAAATGAGTCTCTCTAATAGAAGAGGTTTGTAAAACTTTAGTAAAGGTAATCAGGAAACAAATGAACGCTTACTTACGAAGGAGAAGACACCTAAGCAAGAGACGACATATATTCAGAAGAGAATCTTGCATAACAATAACTTAGACTCTTGTGAGGGAGTAAGCCCCGTTGTAGACAAAAGGAAAGAATGGATGGATAATGTTCTTCTGGACTATCAAAAAGTGTGGGAGGTTGAAGAAGCTGGATCTTCAAGTAGGAATATCAAGTAACACAGGACACACGTCAGAGGATTCTGCTCGACGTGGTTTGGATACTCCAGTAGAGTACCGCAGGGCTCAATCCTTGTGATAAGTGTTTTCTTTATTGTGAAAATGACTCGCCAAAGGGATCGAACTCATACCAGAATGTCTTTGCGGATGATGCCAAGAATATGAGGGAAGTCAAGAATCAGGAGGATTACATCAACTCACAGAGAACCAAGAGAAACTCCAAGTGTGGTCAAATGCATGGTTGATAAAACTCAACCCGAGTAAATGGAAAGTAATGAGGATCGGGCCCCATTGAAAGAAGGTCTAGATACGAACATCACCTAAGAGGAAGTAAGGTGCAGGAATGTGTGTGTGTAAAAAACTTGGGAGTCGACATTGTCCCCAACCTATCGTTAGAGCATCACTTTAGGAGAATTGTAAAGGAGAGAAACTCTCTGGCAAATATTAGAATCGTTTATAAGCATGGTAGGAAAAAATGATCTTACTAAATATCTACTGCTTATAGGTATGACGGAAACAGACTATGCTTTTCTTACTAGGTCATCAAACTTGAAAATGCTCAAAGAACTAATAAAGAAGTCCAGAAAAGATAAAAAAAAAAAAGATATTGCAATCAAGACAGTTGTAATATGATAAAGAGGTTGGAGGCCATGAATTTGTCCCTTATGGAAAAAGAGAAGAGAAGACTTGATCACAACTTTTAAGGATTTCAATCAGATTAATGACGTGGACACACATCACTTCTTCGAAAGATGAAAAGAAATATGTTAAAAAAGATTTAAAGAAATTCTTTTATGGTATCAAGAGAAATGGATGAATGGGTAAAGCTGATTCACGAAACATATGTTGATGATACACAAAAGTTTAAGATGTTGTATGTTAGTAGAGAACGTTCAAGAGTTGGGGACCCACGAGTGTAAACCATTCTTTGCTTACTGTACAAATAGGTAATTACACTACATACATATATACATACATACGTACATAAACATACATACATACATACATACATACATACATACATACATACATACATACATACATGCATACATACATGTAGACAGACATAAAAATACAATACATATATGTACTTACACGCACATAACAAACACACGCACACAGACACACACAGGTCATTGGATATTTTGCGGTGGGTTAACGTTGGAAAAGATGAAGTGGGAGAGTTGGAGGCAGTTTAATGGAGTTGAAAAGTGTTTGCGAATGAGAAAAAATTGTTGTGCGAGATAAGTGAAACTAAGAGTGTAAGGAAGACGAGGTGGCAGAGGGAAGGGGAAAGGTTGGTGGTGCCAACGGCGGAAACGGACGAGGGAGAAATTGAGACAGAGAATTGTACAGACTCAAGACTGTATAGATCCATTTCCCTCAGCCTCATGTGATTCTCCAGGCGTTTCATCCATCCCAATTCTGCTTGTAAATTGTCTCTGGTTTCACCCAGATTTCATCAATTTCAGTTTGTGTTGTTGGTGACCGCCGCCCAACACAGCAGTATTCAGCTGCTTCATATATACACATGAAACAGTTTCGCCAGAAATTCTCTCTCTCTCTCTCTCTCTCTCTCTCTCTCTCTCTCTCTCTCTCTCTCTCTCTCTCTCTCTCTCTCTCTCTCTCTCTCTCTCTCTCTCTCTCTCTCTCTCTCTCTCTCTCTCTCTCTCTCTCTCTCTCTCTCTCTCTCTCTCTCTCTCTCTCTCTCTCTCTCTCCTCTCTCTCTCTCTCTCTCTCTCTCTCTCTCTCTCTCTCTCTCTCTCTCTCTCTCTCTCTCTCTCTCTCTCTCTCTCTCTCTCTCTCTCTCTCTCTCTCATACCATTGGATCTCCTCCACTCATAATCCAACTTGAACGCGGTTTTCTGCAGTGTGGTCTCTTACCAATTCCAACTTCTTGGTTTGTGGATCCTTCCTCCCAGGTCTTTTACTTTCTCTTTACTGCCAAGAGTCTCCCACTCTCAGTCCCTGGTTAGCTGTGTTGCTCATTTTTCCAAAGTTATGTTGTTCATTTTTTGTTTGAATTTCATCCAGTGTTGCATAACCTTATCTTTATATGAGCTTCTTGTATTTGCTATGTCCCTTATTCGATCTCATCGTCTTCCTCATCTGCAAAACATCTGCATTTTTTCTTTTCATTCCATTGTGTATATACATCATTATCACAAACAAAACAAGAGCTGTTATATTTTTTTAGGGCACGACTCATAAAGCCCCCCTTCTTTTATCATTGTTCCATCTTCTACTTATCTGGATTTTCTATTCATCAAAACTCTTTGATCTATTTTCCAAGTTTATCTTTTATATTCAGTTTCTCTTCTTCATTACACTGAACACTGGAAATTACGTTGGTAAATCTTTTGGCAAAGTTGAGAAATATTATACACATAGTTGTTCTGTGCTTCAGTGTTTCAAATATGTTCATGTATAGTGTGGCATGTGTTCATGTAGTGATTTGGCTGGCACAGAATCACCGCTGGCCTTCGTTACTGTAGGTATTTCTTGTTAAGCGTCTCGGAATATACTTCTTGATCGTTCTCTCAAGCGCTCATGTCATATGAGACGGCGGAGTTTTTGTGGTTTGCACTTTCTTAGGAGCACCTTGGATCCTTCTTTGTGTACTGGTGATACATGGCCTTTGTCCCATTTTATGTCGTTTAAGCATTGCAACATGAAATCCATCCCATCTCAGAGCAGAGGTGTCTTTATATTCGTCGGTTGGTAATGTTATGTCTTCATTTTCTTCAGCGCCAGTGATCATATTCACACCAGATTCCTTAAGTGCCTCACCATCTACATGTTCCATATTCCTTATACTGAATACTTACTCGTATTGGTTTATATTCGGGGCAGTTTTCATATTCCTCTCTATCTGTGAATGGTCCATTCTCAGTTTTTTCCCTAATTCAGTTAAAACTTCGTAATCTTTTCCATATATGCGATCATTTTCTCTCAATTCAAACTTTGTTCTCTTCTGTGTCATTCCACTATTTCCCTGTCCGCATTCCTGACGTCTTCCTCCATTTTCTATTTACTTGTCTCACTTATGGCTCCACTGCTTTCCACCTGCCATTTAGTCCCACAGTCTCTTATAAGTGGTACTGAAACTTCAGCTTCAGTTTTTGTTTTTCTGTGATGGCGGTTATTTCGCTAGAAAAAAATCTTTGCCTTTTGTTTTTACAGATTGATCAGTTTAAGTTCATTATTGTCAATAAAAAAAAGGGACCATTTGGCTGACTGGCATCATCATGATCATCATCTGATGTTCAGTGATTCTTCCTTAGTTCAGTACAACTGTGGTGTAGTGGCTAGTATAAAGTTACCGTGGCATTCAGTAGTTTTACCTTCATTTTCTAGTAAGAGAGAACCACTTCATTTGTGCAGAGAAGGTCTTGTATCCTACTGCCTCTTGCTGAGTAAGGATATCACTAGAAGTAGACTGAGATCAGGCTACATAAGTGAACTGGAAACATGGAATAAACTGTGAGGACGATGGTAAGAAATGTGAGGTGCTTCTTACTGAAGGAAAAGGGTTCACATAAGAAATTTAATCGAGAATATAGCATATTGTTCAGTTAGTCTACGTTTTATTACATTTCCAAAAAGCATTGATGAGGTTATTAAACTCAGGAAATAAGTTAGATAGAATATTGTTAATCAATGCCTATTGTAATGCAGGTACTTCTTCGTATCGTGGATAAGGTTCCGTTTCTTTGGAGAACAATTTCTTTCAACACTGAGTTGGTAATTGATGCGTTTACCAACTACAGACTTAGAGCTAATTGGGTGATCATTTTCGGGCAATTATTCATTTCCTTTTTTAATGTAGATGTGACACTGACAAGCTTCTATTCCTCTGGAACTTTTCCAAAAACAAGTAGCGTACTGAAAAGAGGTCAAGGTTTTAACTACCTCATTTTTCGATTCTTTTCATTCCCTTGGAATATGACGTGTGTGGGCCTATCTTTTTTTCATTATCACTTCATGCCGATAGTATATTCTCAGAATTTGTGTCATTATGTTGCTGAACGTTTTCCTCTCCTATCAATGGAACAGGATTCGCAAAAGACTTAAGTTACATCTTCAGCTGTAAAGAAAGATGCAAAGAAATCATTCAAGGTCTTTCTCTTGGACAAACCATCACATCCCGTAAGTTACAGACCAGTTGACTAGGTTATGACTCTCTTGCTTCTGAGGTAACTATAAAGCTCCTTGGGGATTCATGTAATATTCTCAGCAATAAATACTACAGTCTAACGCTGACATATAATTCTCTTAGTGTCTTTATCGAAATTTACATAATTTATTCTTTCATGTTAGTTATTGGTCTCTTTGAATTTCTCTCGTGCTACCGTCTCAAACAACAGCTATGATAATGAATCGTCGACCACACATTGGTATTTTGTTTTCTTTTTTTACACTGCAAGTTTTACTGAAGAGTTCCTAAGCTACGTCCTTACCGTTTTCAATGATGATTTCATTCTAGTTTTGCCTGTCAAGAGCAATGAGAATATCATCATGATATATAAGTCTAGACTCTGATATTCTTTACGACTTTCATGTTGATCATTATTGTGTGCATTATTGAAAATCACCTTAAAACAAATTCGTAGGTGATCACTTGTATAAAACTGTTCTCTAACTTTCATCATTATCAATGTGATCCTCATATGTATCTAGAACTAAATTTACTGTCTTCTCAAGATACGTTTCGCATGTAATTGTATGATGACACCATCAAGCAAGTCTAGGTAGAGCCGCTTAGATACTATTATGTTCAAATCTTCCATTACCAAGATCATTTGACATTTATGCTGTATCTTGCATTGAGCGGGGGGAGGGTGCTGTGAACAAGTCCTTGTATTATTTCCCTTCGAAGTTTATCTTTAATTTCTAAAAAAAATGAAGTCAATATACCACCATATCCCACCTATTTGGTATCTATACCGTCAGTTGGATGAGGGGTTTCATCTATCCGTGTTCCACAGACAGACAGACAGAGAAAAGGAGACGTAGGTAAACATACAGACAGAGAGAAGGAGACGTAGGTAAACATACAGACAGAGAGAAGGAGACGTAGGTAAAGAGACAGACATACAGACGGACTAACTAACAGACAGAGAGAGACAGATGAACAAGCACGTGAGGAGAAGTAGGGCGGAGGAAGTTTTGCCTGAGACGTACAAGATAGAGTTCGTTAGTTCGAGGTCAGGGAGATTGTTTACCTTGGTCTGGGTGAGGCAACCACCGGCGGAGGAGGGAGGGAGTCAGTGTGGGGACGGGGGTGTTTTTTTTCACCACAGATGACGAAGTTTCATTTCGATGTCGGCGTCTCGAGTCTTCCCCCAGGAGGATGAGCCGACCTTCAAATCGACCTCTTAAAGCAGGTTAATCAGGTCTTGGAAAGAAGGGGTTAACGAGATGGAGACGTGACGTAGCTGTAAATGAAGAAAGTGTGTACTGGAAGCGAAAGGACGAGGCTGGTGCAGACGGAGTGAGGAGGAAGGGAAAGGAAAGTGAGGGAAGACGGTATGTCAGAGACCCACAATTAGACACACACACACACACACACACACACACACACACACACACACACACACACACACACACAGGACCAGGCTAGAAGAAA
The DNA here is from genome assembly GCF_036320965.1 of Panulirus ornatus. NCBI lineage: Eukaryota > Metazoa > Arthropoda > Malacostraca > Decapoda > Palinuridae > Panulirus > Panulirus ornatus. The sequence continues at coordinate 52,312,765 of NC_092226.1, forward strand.
GACAAACAACGAATCAGTGTATAAACGTTTATAAACAAACACAAAAGTACATAAGAGTACACGGGGACAACCAGATAACAAGCGGCCGCCTGTTGACCTGTGACTTGGTTATCTGTTGTGTAGCTCTACACTGTGGATATTACATATCTTACGATGAGAATGTGATGCTGAGATGACTTCCTTTCGCCCCTCCCCTCTACTCCCTGCTGTAACAACAGTCGACGGGAAAAAGAATGGAAGGAAAACATTGCATAGATGAAGTAAAGGAAGCAGGGAATTGTACAGGAAAGAATGTTACATAATACCTACTGGTTATTCTTTATATTGTCTTACTAAAGTACACTTCCCGTTACTACAGTAGACTATAATGTGTTACGCAACAACACACTGGCGTGGTTTCTGTGAGTGGAGCCACCTGCTGAGTCTGAACTGAAGAAAGAAGACTTGAAAGTATGTGTAGATATAGTCATTCTTTTCCGATAGTATGTATCCAAAATTGAGAAAATATTTGTCCAAACTGTTTTTAAAGTTTTCCCCTTGTTAGTATTACATCTCTCAGCTCATGAGTTTTATTCCATTTGTTCTGGTGATTGAATTGCCTTGTCTTTCAAAATGCAAACCTCGTTATTTATATTGTCGAATGTATTCATAATTTTGAAGACTTGTATCATGACCCAGAGGAGTCTGCGCATTCTGGTCAGCTGGCACGTTACTTAGCTTTGGGATTAGCTTTGTTTACCTTTTTCAAACTCCTTTTCCCCAGTTTGATTTCGGTGACCATAAGTGTGCTGCATATTCAAGATATCATCTTTCCTGTCTAATGCGTTGAAAAGATTTAGTATTATTTCTGGTGTCTTGTGGAATATGATCCTTGTGGTAAATCCTAGCTTTCAATTTGCATTAGTGTTTGCTGCTGGTACATTATCTAATGCATTTCAGACAGTCTTGCTTTGTTTTTTATGTTGGATTTTCGAGCATTATGAATCATTATCAGTACACTTATATCTGGTGTACATGACTTTACCTTCGTCAACGTCTGATTTCATTTGCCATGTGTCAGATCATTCTGGTGAAACAGTCGAGATTTCAAGTTATTTTTTTCTCCCGTCTCGCGCATATGAAGTTCTACCATCTTGTTTTTGAGATGTGAGGCCGTGTTTTGAGTTTCCAACATTGTTACTCTGGCTGATATATGTGGATCGTCCGTGTTTATCCAAACATTTGACATTTGTCTGGTGGTACGGTGCGAGTATATGGAATTAAATCCTTCCGTTTTAACATTATGGTCTTAGCATTTTGCATATCCTACCAATTTTGCTTCGCCATCATGAAAACCTCATGGGTCAAGTGTCTGGGCCTTGCAGGCAAATTAGATAAACAGATGACTGTTGAACTGAAAGAGACACAAAGATGGATAGAAAGATGGATTTCTAAGTAAGTAGTTAGACGTGTACGAGTAAAGTTAGTTATTCAGTATGGATGTTGTCGCCTTAGACGTGGCAAGCGGGGCTAGTAATACACAAGTCTGGCTCGGTCAAGACGTGGGGCAGGGATGATGTCTCCCCGGAGGACGAGAAGCAAAAATCCATGTCTCAAGGAGGTAATATTTTTGCCGCTGAATTTATGTAATGGAGAGGTGTATTGAGAGCAGGTCAGGAAGATCCTCCTCAGAGAGAGTTTGGTCAGTGGCAGAGAGAGGACCCTGTCAATAAGAAACGCGAGTGAAGGAGGCATCAACATGAAAGCTGGTGGAAGATCCCGGCTGAATCCAAAGACTGCAAGGTGGCAGATGGGGTCCATTCAAGGTCCGGGGTAAGAGTAGATAGATATCCAGGCATGGAGCACTGATTGGACCCCTGGTAAGTCGTCAGGTCGAAAGAGTGCCGAGATGAAGGAGGGAGAGAGAGAGTCTCGAGCCAGAGATGACGGACCCTGAGTCTTGTGACAAGAAGAGCCCCTGAGAATAATAAGCCACTTGTCAGATGCTCTCCTTTGTTATCATGGAAATTGTCTTGGCGGTTCTTTTCATACGTTTATCAGATGGATTCACATGAAATGGTACAGTTTTCAGGTCTACTAGGAGAATGCTGCATTCATCTTGCCCATCCCCTGCGTTGCCTCTTTCACTATCCGTACCTATAACTGCCCCACCCACATTAGCATACAACCATGATAACTGCTCAGGGTCACGTCAGCGAGAAAGTTGGTGATGACTTGACAGCAGTTTGTCCCCAAGTGACAATGGGAACAGCAGGGTTATTGAATATACTGGGTAGAGCTACCACGAAGGTGAGCCATTAGGTATTGTTGGTAAGCCAAACTAGGACTGTGCGAAGGTTCACCCCATGAAAGAAGGAGTTGTGGAGGAACAAAGAATGAGTAAAGATAGAGAGAGTAAGCATCGAGAAGGAAGGCAGGGAAAGGTAAGAAATGCCAGGGTAGTATAAATACATATGCATATATATATATATATATATATATATATATATATATATATATATATATATATATATATATATATATATATATATATATATATATATATATATATATATATATATATATATATATATATATATATATATATATATATATCCCTGGGGATGGGGGATTAAGAATACTTCCCACGTATTCCCTGCGTGTCGTAGAAGGCGACTAAAAGGGGAGGGAGCGGGGGGCTGGAAATCCTCCCCTCTCGTTTTTTTTTAATTTTCCAAAAGAAGGAACAGAGGGGGCCAGGTGAGGATACTCCAAAAAAGGCCCAGTCCTCTGTTCTTAACGCTACCTCGCTAACGCGGGAAATGGCGATTAGTTTAAAAGAAAAAAGATATATATATATATATATATATATATATATATATATATATATATATATATATATTCCTATAAGTCCACTGGGAAAATGAAACACGATAAGTTCCCCGTAGACTCATTGGAATATCTTGATCACTCGCAAAATTTACTCGTTTGAATTTTCGACTTCGCGAAAGTCTTTTCGTCCCCACTGAAGGACACTTTTGCGAAGTGGTAGCGTTGAAGGTGTACATCTCAGCTTTAACCTGTTGTGTCCATGCTACGCATCTTTATTTCTGTGTGTGTGTGTGTGTGTGTGTGTGTGTGTGTGTGTGTGTGTATATATATATATATATATATATATATATATATATATATATATATATATATATATATATATATATATATATATATATATATATATATATATATATATTGGAAAGGATCACAGTTTTGCGCGTGATCAAGATATTCCTATGAGTCCACGGGGAAAATGAAACACGATAAGTTCCCAAGTGCACTTTCGTATAATAATCACATCATCAGGGGAGACACAAGACAGAAATATTACATTCAGTTGATATACATCGAAGAGACGAAGCTAGTACTCCATTTGGTAAACATGTGATTGTCCAAAACGTACAACGAGCGATCATAAACTTATCGTTTTACAAATCTTATCAACAATAAAGTTATACATATATATATATATATATATATATATATATATATATATATATATATATATATATATATATATATGTATATATATATATATATTTATTTATTTATTTTGCTTTTTCGCTGTCTCCCGCGTTTGCGAGGTAGCGCAAGGAAACAGACGAAAGAATGGCCCAACCCGCCCACGTACACATTTATATACATACACGTCCACACACGCAAATATACATACCTATACATCTCAATGTACACATATATATACACACACAGACATATACATATATACACATGTACACAATTCATACTGTCTGCCTTTGTTTCCATCGCCACCTCGCCACACATGGAATAACAACCCCCTCCCCCCTCATGTGTGCGAGGTAGCGCTAGGAAAAGACAACAAAGGCCCCATTCGTTCACACACAGTCTCTAGCTGTCATGTATTAATGCACTGAAACCACAGCTCCCTTTCCACATCCAGGCCCCACAAAAATTTCCATGGTTTACCCCAGACCCTTCACATGCCCTGGTTCAATCCATTGACAGAACGTCGACCCCGGTATACCACATCGTTCCAATTCACTCTATTCCTTGCACGCCTTTTACCCTCCTGCATGTTCAGGCCCCGATCACTCAAAATCTTTTTCACTCCACCTTTCCACCTCCAATTTCGTCCCCCCCCTCTCCTCGTTCCTTCCATCTCTGACACATATATCCTCTTGGTCAATCTTTCCTCACTCATTCTCTCCATGTGACCAAACCATTTCAAAACACCCTCTTCAGCTCTCTCAACCACACTCTTTTTATTTCCAAACATCTCTCTTACCCTTACATTACATACTCGATCAAACCACCTCACACCACATATTGTCCTCAAACATCTCATTTCCAGCACATCCACCCTCCTGCGCACAACTCTATCCATAGCCCACGCCTCGCAACCATACAACATTGTTGGAATCACTATTCCTTCAAACATACCCATTTTTGCTTTCCGAACTAATGTTCTCGACTTCCACACATTCTTCAAGGCTCCCAGAATTTTCGCCCCCTCCCCAACCTTATGATTCACTTCCGCTTCCATGGCTCCATCCGCTGCCAGATCCACTCCCAGATATCTAAAACACTTTACTTCCTCCAGTTTTTCTCCATTCAAACTTACCTCCCAATTGACTTGACCCTCAACCCTAATGTACCTAATAACCTTGCTCTTATTCACATTTTCTCTTAACTTTCTTCTTTCACACACTTTACCAAACTCAGTCACCAGCTTCTGCCGTTTCTTACATGAATCAGCCACCAGCGCTGTATCATCAGCGAACAACAACTGACTCACTTCTCAAACTCTCTCATCCACAACAGACTGCATACTTGCCCCTCTTTCCAAAACTCTTGCATTCACCTCCCTAACAACCCCATCCATAAACAAATTAAACAACCATGGAGACATCACACACCCCTGCCGCAAACCTACATTCACTGAGAACCAGCCACTTTCCTCTTTTCCTACACGTACACATGCCTTACATCCTCGATAAAAACTTTTCACTGCTTCTAACAACTTGCCTCACACACCATATATTCTTAATACCTTCCACAGAGCATCTCTATCAACTCTATCATATGCCTTCTCCAGATCCAAAAATGCTACATACAAATCCATTAGTGTTTCTAAGTATTTCTCACATACATTCTTCAAAACAAACACCTGATCCACACATCCTCTACCACTTCTGAAACCACATTGCTCTTCCCCAATCTGATGCTCTGTACATGCCCTCACCCTCTCAATAAATACCCTCCCATATAATTTACCAGGAATACTCAACAAACTTATACCTCTGTAATTTGAGCACTCACTCTTATCCCCTTTGCCTTTGTACAATAGCACTATGCAAGCATTCCGCCAATCCTCAGGCACCTCACCATGAATCATACATACATTAAATAACCTTACCAACCAGTCAACAATACAGTCTCTCCCTTTTTTAATAAATTCCACTGCAATACCATCCAAACCTGCTGCCTTGCCGGCTTTCATCTTCCATAAAGCTTTTAGTACCTCTTCTCTATTTACCAAATCATTTTCCCTAACCCTCTCACTTTGCACACCACCTCGACCAAAACACCCTATATCTGCCACTCTATCATCAAACACATTCAACAAACCTTCAAAATACTAACTCCATCTCTTTCTCACATCACCACTACTTGTTATCACCTCCCCATTAGCCCCCTTCACTGAAGTTTCCATTTGCTCCCTTGTCTTACGCACTTTATTTACCTCCTTCTAAAACATCTTTTTATTCTCCCTGAAATTTAATGATACTCTCTCACCCCAACTCTCATTTGCCCTCTTTCTCACCTCTTGCAATTGTCTCTTGACCTCCTGCCTCTTTCTTTTATACCTCTCCCACTCATTTGCATTTTTTCCCTGCAAAAATTGTCCAAATGCCTCTCTCTTCTTTTTCACTAATAATCTTACTTCTTCATCCTACCACTCACTTCCCTTTCTAATCAACCCACCTCCCACACTTCTCATGCCACAAGCACCTTTTGCGCAATCCATCACTGCTTCCCTAAATGCATCCCATTCCTCCCCCACTCCCCTTACCTCCTTTGTTCTCACCTTTTTCCATTCTGTTCTCAGTCTCTCCTGGTACTTCCTTATACAAGTCTTCTTCCCAAGCTCACTTACTCTCACCACTCTCTTCACCCCAACATTCTCTCTTCTTTTCTGAAAACCCCCACAAATCTTCACCTTCGCCTCCACAAGATAATGATCAGACATCGCTCCAGTTGCACCTCTCAGCACATTAACATCCAAAATTCTCTCTCTCGTGCGTCTATCAACTAACACGTAATCCAATAACGCTCCCTGGCCATCTCTCCTACTTACATACGTATACTTATGTATATCTCGCTTTTTAAACCAGGTATTCCCAATCACCAGTCCTTTTTCAACACATAAATCTACAAGCTCTTCACCATTTCCATTTACAACACTGAACACTCCATGTATACCAATTATTGCCTCAACTGCCACATTACTCACCTTTGCATTCAAATCACCCATCACTATAACCCGGTCTCGTGCATCAAAACCACTAACACACTCATTCAGCTGCTCCCAAAACACTTGCCTCTCATGATCTTTCTTCTCATGCCCAGGTGCATAT
>NC_092226.1:52321914-52334414 GCF_036320965.1 Panulirus ornatus
ACAGAAACCGCTCAAAACCCTGTTGAAGAAACCGCTCAGCTTCTGTGAGGGGGGGAAAAGAGTTACTCAGTGTTGAGTAGTAGAGCAGACACGACACCATTTACTAGAAACCGTCCAAAAAAGTGTTGCAGAAACCGTTTAGTATTGCGTAGTACAAACTTCGCTGTATCAAGAAGACCGGAAAATTGAAACCGGATATCAGTGGCAGGCAGAAACCTCTCGAGGCTGTGGAACGCCTGCTGCCACTTGCTAAAAGAAACCGTTTCCCACTGCTTAACAAAACCCAGCCAGCAGCACCACATAACAGGAACCACCGGGAGGTGGAGGTCTCTGGCAGACCAGCGCCATCAGCAACAGGTGGACCAGGCTCCCGAGACCCGCCCCGCCCCGCCCCGCCCCGCCCTGACCCGCCTCGCCTCGCCTCGCCCCGCCCTGGCACATGCACAAGTGAAGCCCCCCGCCCCCCGCCAGCCCCACTCTGGCTCCGCAGCATCCCTACCTGTACCGACCCTGCAGCAAAAGGCCCCGCCCTATCTCATCCACCCCCCCCCCCCCCACTGCGACCCTTCCGAGCCCTTCAATACGCCACCCTTCCCGGCCTGGTCTTGGCTCGCCACAGCCCCACAGCACATTGCCCTGTCCCTTCCCAGCCCAGCAGGACAACACTCTAGTCTGCCCTAACCCCGCAGCTCACCACCTGGGCCCGACAGCACACCGCCCCATCCAACCCCAGCCCCGCGGCACACCGCCCCATCCAACCCCAGCCCCCCCAACACACCGCCCTGGCCCACCCCAGCCCCGCAGCACACCGCCCTGGACTACCCCAGCCCCGCAGCACACCGCCCTGGCCCACCCCAGCCCCACAGCACACCGCCCTGGCCCACCCCAGCCCCGCAGCACACCGCCCTGGCCCACCCCAGCCCCACAGCACACCGCCCTGGCCCACCCCAACCCCACAGCACACCGCCCTGGCCCACCCCAGCCCCGCAGCACACCGCCCTGGCCCACCCCAGCCCCCCCCAGCACACCGTTCGCCCCGACCCACCCCGACCCGCCCCAGCCCCACGGCATACGGCCAATATGAGACCCCGCCGGCCCAACTCTGTTTTTATTTCCTCCCTTGTATCCATTAGCCACGGCCGCCGCTAATGAACCAGCCAATAAAAAGCCAAATAAACATTTATTCTACTTGTGAAGCGATTGACTGGCCGCTGTATTGTCCTGTTTGCCGCTGTTACTCAATCCGGTGGTCAGTGCACCAAAATGGCTGCCACGCTCCTGGGAGTGCACCATGATAGCGGCTTGCCTGGTAGCTTGACGCTGAGAGCTCAAAGTGACCATCTGCTGTACTGTGCACGTGCGCCACTAACTTGTTAGCTTTATAGCTTCACCAGCATGTGCACCCCACTACCTACTAGCTTCATAGCTTCACCTGCAAGTGCATACATGACCTTTTAGCTTCAAAGCTTGACCAGTGTGTGCACATTTCTACTTGCAAGTTTTATAGCTTCAACATCGTGTGCACCATTCTACCTACCGGCTTTATAGCTTCGCCAGCATGTACACAGTTCTACTTGCTAGCTTTATAACACCACTCTACTTACTAGCTTTATAGCTTCACCAGCCTGTGAACCATGTGCCTGCTAGCTTTATTGCTTATATTACATGTGTACCATCAGACCTGCTAGCTTTCTAGCTTCTCTAGCGTGTGTACCACTCGACCTGTCAGCTTCATAACTTCAGGACAGCTTCGGGTTGGGTCATGATAGCTTCACCTGATAGTTTCGTTTCCTCGTCTCAACAACTGAATTTGTAGCGTTGGTTGGCGACGTCAGGCATCACTGCCTCCATGACGATGACCCGGACCTCAGTCATCTCCACCAGCGCCTGACCACCATGACCACGCACCTGACCACCACACCAGGACCACGCACCTGACCACCACACCATGACCACGCACCTGACCACCACACCATGACCACGCACCTGACCACCACACAATGACCACGCACCTGACCACCACACCATGACCACGCACCTGACCACCACACCATGACCACGCACCTGACCACCACACCATGACCACGCACCTGACCACCACACCATGACCACGCACCTGACCACCACACCATGACCACGCACCTGACCACCACACCATGACCACGCACCTGACCACCACACCATGACCACGCACCTGACCACCACACCATGACCACGCACCTGACCACCACACCATGACCACGCACCTGACCACCACACCATGACCACGCACCTGACCACCACACCATGACCACGCACCTGACCACCACACCATGACCACGCACCTGACTACCACACCATGACCACGCACCTGACCACCACACCATGACCAAGCACCTGACCACCACACCATGACCACGCACCTGACAACCACACCAGGACCACGCACCTGACCACCACACCATGACCACGCACCTGACCACCACACCATGACCACGCACCTGACCACCACACCAGGACCACGCACCTGACCACCACACCATGACCACGCACCTGACCACCACACCATGACCACGCACCTGACCACCACACCAGGACCACGCACCTGACCACCACACCATGACCACGCACCTGACCACCACACCATGACCACGCACCTGACCACCACACCATGACCACGCACTTGACCACTACACCAGGACCACGCACCTGACCACCACACCATGACCACGCACCTGACAACCGCACCATGACTACGCACCTGACCACCACACCAGGACCACGCACCTGACCACCACACCATGACCACGCACCTGACCACCACACCAGGACCAAGCACCTAACCACCACCACCTGGACCACGCACCTGACCACCAACACCTGGCCCACGCACCTGACCACCATCACCAGGACCATGCGCCTGACCACCACACCATGACCACGCACCTGACCACCACACCATGACCACGCACCTGACCACCACACCATGACCACGCACCTAACCACCACACCATGACCACGCACCTGACCACCACACCATGACCACGCACCTGACCTATCCACCATGACCACCGCACCTGACCACCACAACATTACCAAGCACCTGACCTCCACCACCATGACCACGCACCTGACCACCACACCATGACCCACGCACCCTGACCACCACACCATGACCACGCACCTGACCACCACACCATGACCACGCACCTGACCACTACACCAGGACCACGCACCTGACCACCACACCAGGACCAAGCACCTGACCACCACACCATGACCACGCACCTGACCACCACACCATGACCACGCACCTGACCACCACACCAGGACCACGCACCTGACCACCACACCATGACCACGCACCTGACCACCACACCATGACCACGCACCTGGCCACCACACCATGACCACGCACCTGACCACTACACCATGACCACGCACCTGACCACCACATCATTACCACGCACCTGACCACCACACCATGACCACGCACCTGACCACCACACCATGACCACGCACCTGACCACCACACCATGACCACGCACCTGACTACCACACCAGGACCCCGCACCTGACCACCATACCATGACCACGCACCTGACCACCACACCATGACCACGCACCTGACCACCACACCAGGACCACGCACCTGACCACCACACCATGACCACGCACCTGACCACCACACCAGGGCCAAGCACCTGACCACCACACCATGACCACGCACCTGACAACCGCACCATGACTACGCACCTAACAACCACACCAGGACCACGCACCTGACCACCACACCATGACCACGCACCTGACAACCGCACCGGGACCAAGCACCTAACCACCACACCAGGACCACGCACCTGACCACCACACCATGACCACTCACCTGACCACTACACCGGGACCAAGCACCTAACCACCACCACCTGGACCACGCACCTGACCACCAACACCTGGCCCACGCACCTGACTACCATCACCAGGACCACGCGCCTGACCACCACACGAGGACCACGCATCTGACCACCACACCAGGACCACGCACCTGACCAACACACAAGAACCACGCACTTGGCCACCACACCAGGACCACGCACCTGACCACCATCACCTGGACCACGCACCTGACCACAACACCAGAACCATGCACCTGACCACTACACCAGGACCACGCACCTGACCACCACCATCTGGACCACGCACCTGACCACCATCACCTGGACCAGGCACCTGACCACCACACCAGGATCACGAACCTGACCACCACCCCCTGGCCCACGCACCTGATCACCATCACCTGGACCACGAACCTGACCACCACGCACCTGACCACCATTACTTGGACCAGGCACCTGATCACCACACTAGGACCACCATTACTTGGACCAGGCACCTGATCACCACACTAGGACCACGCACTTGACCACCACCTCTTGGGCCACGTACCTGATCATCATACTAGGACCACGCACCTGACCACCACCACCTGGACCACGCACCTGACCACCACCACCTGGACCACGCACCTGACCACCGCCACCTGGGCCACGTACCTGACCACCACGCACCTGACCACCATTACTTGGACCAGGCACCTGATCACCACACTAGGACCACGCACCTGACCACCACCACCTGGGCCACGTACCTGGCCATCACACTAGGACCACGCACCTGACCACCACCACCTGGACCACGCACCTAACCACCGCCACCTGGGCCACGTACCTGACCACCACGCACCTGACCACCATTACTTGGACCAGGCACCTGATCACCACACTAGGACCACGCACCTGACCACCACCACCTGGGCAACGTACCTGACCATCACACTAGGACCACGCACCTGACCATCACAACCTGGACCACGCACCTGACCACCTTATCTCTCCGCCTTACCCCGCCTCTTCCCACAGTACAATGGACTTCAGCCCAGATGGCTACACCACACGTGCCGGGCGCTGTGCCTGGAGGGGATAGGAGTGGGTGGGCACATTGTAGCAGCACTAGCTCAGCGATGCCCTAAGTATTTACTGAGGTGCATGAGTCCTCACCATAGCGCTGCACTACACCCACTCCCCCGCCCGTCGGTGCTGGACCACCAGCCAAATGCTACAATAACCTCGTCACCATCTAACCGTTCCGTCACCCCGGGAAAAAAGTGTGTGTGTGTGTGTGTGTGTGTGTGTGTGTGTGTGTGTGTGTGTGAATAACTTGCAGTATCAGCGACCGCCGCACAAGCACTGGCTAACTTCGCCAGGGTCAGACAGTCCACCAGCATAAGACGTGAGGTCACATCTTGGGTCTCCCGACCCTGCCGAGCCTCTTCCAACTTTACTGCCACAGGTCCCGCCTTCACCTAGCCTCGAGAGTGCCTACACTTCCCTAAAGTACCAACGTCGTGTACCAGGGTAGCACCGAGAGCGAATCAGTCAGGCAGTTCTTGGTTTAATATATATTACCCCAGCTGCCTACTGGCGCCTTGATATTTCCTGCCACGTTATTCTGACTCAAGATGCCTCTGTAGTTTGTGCATCGTCAGAGGCAGCGTCCTCCATGTGCCTCCTGACTCTGCCTTCCAGCTGTATGTCCAGTAGCATGTCCAGGAGCACCTCACCCTGGGTCACAACACCGCTGGACATCACTCAGTCCAACACTGTTTTACCGTTCTTGCTCCTCGTTTTGCTCCTCCATCAGTTCCATCACCAAACATTACTGAAGCAGAACATTTTAAAGGACATCCTTTAAATCCTTTTGTTGTTGTTGTTGTTGTTGTTTTCTAAGGATGTAGAAAGAATGGGACGGGGTGAGGGACGGGTGACCTAACCTGTCATAAAATGTTAAAAGTTCAAGTAGAATTTCTTGTTTCGTTTACGGGCTCTGTCTTTTCCTGGGCTGCAGGAAGTAGCCAGAAAGATATAACATATTCTTACGGAGGATTATTACCTGGTTGTCTGATGCTCTTCTTACTGTTAGGTTTTGTATCTGGTGGGAGGAGAGAGGTGAGAATTATTAACCTTTCATCATACGTTAGCGATTCTCTCTCTCTCTCTCTCTCTCTCTCTCTCTCTCTCTCTCTCTCTCTCTCTCTCTCTCTCTCTCTCTCTCTCTCTCTCTCTCTCTCTCTCTCTCTCTCTCTCTCTCTCTCTAATTGTTCTTCCTTTGTTCATGTTTTGTAACAAAAGTGACTGGGGGAAAAAGGTGTGAATGTGCCCTTGTTGCATGTGTTGCATGGCCGGTTACCACATACCATGAGACTTGTTAACTACTCTGTCTGCATTGTTTACACATGAACGACATATGAGGTGTACTGTTTATTGCTTCTTTATACTTGCGTGTTTGTCTGTCAGTCTGTCTATGTGTATCCGTGTGTATCTGTGTGTGTGAGTGTGTATGTGACCTTAAGCCTAAATGTTTGTCCACGTACGTGTGTGTGTGTGTGTGTGTGTGTGTCTATCTGTCTGTCTGTCTGTCTGTCTGTCTGTAGGCACACTTTCCTGCCTTAATTAATGTACAGCGGGGCGCGAGTTTTACTAATTATCCTAAAAACAGTTTATACAAACTTTTTTTTCCATTTGTTTACCGTTACTTTTGTTTTATTCATTAGTCACATATCATTTTATGGTTTAACTGCTGGTGTTAATCGGTGACACGGAACAACACCGGCTGCTGTTGTTGAATGAAATAAACAGCCAATGATCACTTTTCATTCTGGCTTATACCACATTCCCCCCCCCCCCCCCCTCACCTCCCAGCCTCGCCCCAATGGACCATTTTAGTTCTATAACAAATATATACGTATTGATTTTATGATCAGGTCGTGGTCAAATTATTCAGTCAACAATTTTTTTAGTGTGTGTGTGTGTGTGTGTGTGTGTGTGTGTGTGTGTGTGTGTGTGTGTGTGTTTGTGTGTGTGTGTTTGTGTAAACGCAAGTTACAGAATATATTTATCATTTACACGACGTTTACAGAGAACTTAACACCAGTTAAATGGGAATGTTACATATGTTGCATATGTTGCTTGTTACATATGTTACATATGTTGCATGTGTTGCTTGTTACACGTATTATATGTATACTACTTGTAAGACATATGACGTGTGTTACAAGTGTTACATGTGTCGTATGTAATAAATGCGTTACAAATATTCATGTGTTACATGTGTTAGAAGTGTTACAGTTAATATATGCACCATAGCTCTTACATGTATTGCAGGTGTCTCGTGTGTTACAAATGTTACAGGTTTTACATGTGTTACAGTTGTAACTGTTTTACATGTATTAGCGTGTTCGAGGTGCTGCTGTGATGCCATAAGTGACACAGATGTTCACATCGCAGACTTTACAAATGTCACGTGTCACAAGCGATACAGATGTTCCATTACGTTATCGATGTTACAAAGAGCTACATAAATATACAGACCCAAGGTCTAATCAAATTGGTCTGCCCTTAACACTACTTAAATAATAGATGCAGTCACCTTAAAAGCAGTCTCCCACACAAGCGGTACAAGAAAGAAATAGCAAAGCAAAGGCACCCTCCCCACCTTCACCTCCCTCCTGCACATGTGGACAGTCATGATGTAGAGTGAACATATGTCATGCATCCCATCACCAACGGCATGCATCCCATCATCAACGACATGCATCCCATCACCAACGACATGCATCCCATCACCAACGACATGCATCCCATCACCAACGACATGCATCCCATCACCAACGACATGCATCACATCCCATCACCAGCGACATGCATCCCATCACCAACGACATGCATCCCATCACCAACGACATGCATCCCATCATCAACGACATGCATCTCATCACCAACGACATGCAACACATCCCATCACCAACGACATGCATCCCATCACCAACGACATGCATCCCATCACCAACGGCATGCATCCCATCACCAACGACATGAATCCCATCATCAACGACATGCATTCCATCATCAACGACATGCATCCCATCACCAACGGCATGCATCCCATCATCGACGACATACATCCCATCACCAACGACATGCATCCCATCACCAACGACATGCATCCCATCACCAACGACATGCATCCCATCATCAACGGCATGCATCCCATCATCAACGACATGCATCCCATCACCAACGGATATGCATCCCATCATCGACGACATGCATCCCATCACCAACGACATGCACCCCATCACCAACGACATGCATCCCATCATCAACAACATGCATTCCATCAACGGCATGCATCCCATCACCAACGACATGCATCTAATCATCAACGACATGCATCCCATCACTAACGACATGCATCCCATCACCATCGACATGCATCCCATCACCAACGACATGCATCCATTCACCAACGACATGCATCCCTTCACCAACGGCATGCATCCCATCACCAACGGCATGCATCCCATCACCAACGACATGCATCCCATCACCAACGACATGCATCCCATCACAAACAACATGCATCCCATCATCAACGACATGCATCCCATCACCAACGACATGCATCCCATCATCAACGACATGCATCCCATCACCAACGGCATGCATCCCATCACCAACGACATGCATCCCATCCCATCACCAACGACATGCATCCCATCCCATCACTAACGACATGCATCCCATCCCATCACCAACGGCATGCATCCCATCACCAACGGCATGCATCTCATCACCAATGACATGCATCCCAACATCAACGGCATGCATCCCATCACCAACGACATGCATCCCATCACCAACGACATGCATCCCATCACCAAAGACATGCATCACATCACCAACGGCATGCATCCTATCACCAACGACATGCATCCCATCACATCACCAACGACATGCATCCCATTACCAACGACATGCATCCCATCCCATCACCAACGACATGCATCCCATCACCAACGGCATGCATCCCATCACCAACGACATGCATCCCATCATCAACGACATGCATCCCATCATCAACGACATGCATCCCATCACCAACGGCATGCATCCCATCATCAACGACATACATCCCATCACCAACGACATGCATCCCATCACCAACGACATGCATCCCATCACTAACGACATGCATCCCATCATCAACGACATGCATCCCATCATCAACGACATGCATCCCATCATCAACGGCATGCATCCCATCATCGACGACATGCATCCCATCACCAATGACATGCATCCCATCACCAATGACATGCATCCCATCATCAACGACATGCATTCCATCACCAACGGCATGCATCCCATCACCAATGACATGCATCTCATCATCAACGACATGCGTCCCATCACCAACGACATGCATCCCATCACCAACGACATGCATCTCATCACCAACGACATGCATCCCATCACCAACGACATGCATCTCATCACCAACGACATGCTTCCCGCCACCAACGGCATGAATCCCATCATCATCGGCATGCATCCCATCACCAACGACATGCATCCCATCATCAACGACATGCATCCCATCACTAACAGCATGCATCCCATCACCAACGACATGCATCCCATCACCAACGACATGCATCCCATCCCATCACCAACGACATGCATCCCATCACCAACGACATGCATCCCATCCCATCACCAACGGCATGCTCCCATCATCCACGACATGCATCCCATCACCAACGGCATGTATCCCATCATCAACGACATGCATCCCATCATCAACGACATGCATCCCATCACCAACGGCATGCATCCCATCACCAACAACATGCATCCCATCACCAACGGCATGCATCCCATCAACAACGACATGCATCCCTTCACCAACGACATGCATCCCATCATCAACGACATGCATCCCATCACCAACGGCATGCATCCCTTCACCAACGACATGCATCCCATCACCAACGACATGCATCCCATCATCAACGACATTCATCATATCCCATCACCAACGACATGCATCCCATCACTAACGACATGCATCCCATCATCAACGACATGCATCACATCATCAACGACATGCATCCCATCACCAACGGCATGCATCCCATCACCAACGACATGCATCCCATCCCATCACCAACGACATGCATCCCGTCATCAACGACATGCATCCCATCACCAACGGCATGTATCCCATCATCAATGACATGCATCCCATCATCAACGACATGCATCCCATCACCAACGGCATGCATCCCATCACCAACAACATGCATCCCATCACCAACGGCATGCATCCCATCACCAACGGCATGCATCCCTTCACCAACGACATGCACCCCATCATCAACGACATGCATCCCATCACCAACGGCATGCATCCCTTCACCAACGACATGCATCCCATCATCAACGACATGCATCCCATCACCAACGACATGCATCCCATCACCAACGGCATGCATCCCATCACCAACGGCATGTATCCCTTCACTTTCTTAAAGCAGACGACACGGGTTACTCATGTTGGTATATTACCGCGGTGGTTGAGAAGGTAGCTTAATATACCACTACGTTATCATGATTCATTAATTAAGTTATTCAGTACTAGAGGGTTGCAAGTGATAATCAAGCCTAACTTTGAAGATATTTAGAGTGTTGCTGTAAACAACATGTTCTGGGAGCTCATTCGACGCGTCAGTATTGTCGTTGATAAAGAAATATTTCACGCAGTCCAGATTAACTCGGTGACCTCTGCAAGGTTTAGGTCATTTTCTCTCGTTGGAAGTGCTGGCGCATCTGTAAAAAAAAAAACTTTCAATATCGACGTTGGTGAATTCTTTAAGTATTCTAAAACATTTCATTGCTTCGCCTGTGAGGCGCCTCTTGCTTAGAGGGAACAACTTTAACTTTAGCAGCCTTTCTTCATATGGTTTGTTACGCAAGGAAGGAATCAATTTAGTTGCTCCTCGCTGCACTGCTTCCAATTTAAAAATATCTTTCCTTAAGTGGGGGGCCCAGAACTGCACTTCATGTTAGAGGTGTGGTCTAATGCTACTTGTGTCACACGTGATACATATTTTTCATGTCTTACTGGTGATAAAGCAATGTATAGAGAACTGTATTAGAACAGGAATTAGAAAACTAAAAAAAAAAAGTGCAGTGTTAGGACGTGACAGCGTGAGAAAGTGAACAGTGGAATAAAGTGAAGTGCTAGAAAGTAAGCAGTGTGCGAAAGTGGACGTGTGAGAAAGTGAACAGTGGGAGGAAATGGTTCCAGTGTACGTGTACATGTCATGGCTTCTTCAGTAATGTGTCAGCATCCTAGTGATGATAACGGTATGTGTACTGGCATAACAACAAACTGACGTCTTCTCTCGGTTTTTGTAGTTCTTTGAATGCGGTGACCCAAGTTGTGGAGAATACTCAAGTTTTGCCTTAATGTAAGAGGTGAACAGCTTGCTGAATGTTCCCTTATCCATATACCTGAATATTATTGTGTTATTTGCCAGCAGACACTTTGTCTCCCTCACTACACTCCTCCAACAGGTCAGGAACGATGTCAGCTTCCAAATCCCTCTCACACATAAATTCCTGCAGCTTACTTCCTACCAAAAAATATTGATAATGACGCCTTCTTTCACTTTCTCCCATGCTCATCACTTTACATTTACTTGGGGTGAATTTCATCAGCCAAATATCAGACAAAAAAAAAGGAATTTGTACAGGATCCATTGTAACTTGATGCAATCCTCCTCGATTTTTACCTTACTTTGGCATCATCTGCAAGCATGTTCAGGTAAGAGTTTAATCCTTCTGACGAGGCAGTACAAGCGATGGGATGTCAGTGGGGTGGGGAGTTTCATGCAGGGAGTGAGGGTCATTTTATGGAGGAAGCATTTATGTGGACTGTGTCCAGCCACTCAAGCGCCGAAAATGATCGAAACTTCGAAGCTAGAGTCAAGGCCGGTCATAAGAAGCTAGTATGGATATCTATGAGTACATGTATACATGCATACGTGTGTACTATTGTATCGGTGTGTGTGTGTGTGTGTGTGTGTGTGTGTGTGTGTGTGTGTGTGTGTGTGTGTGTGTGTGTGTGGTACACTTATATGTCAGTGTCGTATTCAGTGCTCATCACATTCCCTGTGATCTTATTTTGTGACATTTCAGGAAACATCCTCCAGTCTCCCTCCTTACTCCTTCCTCTGTCCTCGCACACACACACACACACACACACACACACACACACACACACACACACACACACACACATACACACACGAAGGAATTAAGACATAAAGATTGCATCAAATTACAAAGCAACTTAGACAAACTCTAAAGCTGGTTTTGATACATGTTGGAATCCATTCCTAGTAAATGCAAAGTAGTGAAGATGGGACCCGGTGAAGGAAGGCCTTAGTACGAGTATTATCTGACATGAAGTAAACTGTAGGAATGTGTGGGAAGGATCAGGGAGTCGACAATATCCAAACCTGTCTCAAGAGTCCTGTCTTAGGAAAACTATAGAGTAAAACGAACTGTCTTTGGCAAAATGTTGGCACTGGATTCACGTGTAAGGAAATGTTCCTC
>NC_092226.1:52339414-52399414 GCF_036320965.1 Panulirus ornatus
AACACTCCTGACACTGGAGGCGACATACCTTAACACAAGAGGCTACTCACAGGTAGCTAAACACTTGACACTGGAGGCTACACACATGACATAGAGGCTAAACACATGACGCTGGAGTCTACACACCCAGCACTGGAAGCTTCACAATTGCCACTGAGGCTACAACCAGACACTGGATGCTAAACACCTCACACCGGAGGCTACATACCTAACACTGAAGGCTACATGCCTGACGCTGGAGGCTACACACATAACGCTGGAGGCTACACACCTGACGCTGGAGGCTACATACATGACGCTGGACACTACACTCTTGACGCTGGAGGCTACGCACCTGACGCTGGAGGCTACACGCATGACACTGGAGGCTACACACGTGACACTGGAGGTTACACACCTGACACTGGAGGCTACACACCTGATGCTGGAGGCTACATACCTGAAGCTGCAGGCTACATACCTGAAGCTGCAGGCTACACACCTGGCGATAGAGAATACACACCTGCCACTGGAGGCTACACACATGATGCTGGAGGCTACACACCTGACTCTGGAGGCTTCACAACTGTCACTCTGGCTACACCTAGACGCTGAAGGCTACACACCTTACACTAGATTATATACATCTGAAGCTGGAGGCTAAACACATGACACTGGAGGCTTCACAACTGTCACTGAGGCTACGACCAGACTCTGAAGGCTACACATCTTACACGAGAATCTACACACCTGACGCTGAAGGCTACACATGTGAAACTGGAGGCTACACACATAACGCTGGAGGCTACACACCCGACACTGGAGGCTTCACAACTGCCACTGAAGCAACAACCAGGCAATGAAGAATACACACCTCACGCTAGAGACTACACACCTGACGCTGGAGGCTACACACATGACACTGGAGGCTACACACCTGACGTCGAGGGCTACATTATTGAAGCTGGAGGCTACACACCTGACAATGGACGACACTGGAGGCTTCACAACTGCCGCTGAAGCAACAACCAGACACTGGAGGCTACACACCTGACGTCGAAGACTACACTATTGAAGCTGGAGGCTACACACCTGACACTGGAAGCTACGCACATGACGCTGAAGGCTGAACATTCGACACTGAAGGCTTCACAACTACCAGTGAGGCTAAAACCAGACACTGGAGGCTACACACCAGACGATAGAGACTCCACACATTACGCTGGAGACTACACACATGACGCTGGAGGCTAGACTCCTGACACTGGAGGCTATACATCTGACGCTGAAGGCTACACAAGTGACACTGGAGGCTACACACATGACACTGGAGGCTACATGCCCGACACTGGAGGCTTTACAACTGCCACTGAGGCTACAGTCAGACACTGGAGGCTACACAACTGACACTGGAGTCTATACATCTGAGGCTGAAGGCTACACAAGTGACGCTGGAGGCTACACACATGACACTGGAAGCTTCACAACTGCCACTGAGGCTACAACCATACACTAGAGGCTGCACACCTGACGCTGGAGGCTACGCACCTGTCGCTGGAGGCTACACCCATGACGCTGAAGGCTTCATTCCTCACACTGCAGGCTACACACATGACGCTGGAAGCTACACACCTGACGCTGGAGGCTGCACACATGACGCTGAAGGATACACTCGTCACACTGGAAGCTACACACATGACGCTGGAGGCTATACACATGATGCTGGAGGCTACACACATGACACTGGAGGCTACACACATGACGCTGAAGGCTACACTCCTCACACTGGAGGCTACATACCTGACGCTGGAGGCTACACACATGACACTGGGGGCTACACACATGACGATGGAGACTGCACTTCTGACACTGAAAGCCACACTTGACGATGGAGGCTAGACACCCGACACTGGCAGCTACACACATGATGCTGAAAGCTACATTCCTCACACTGGAGGCTACACACATGACGCTGGAGGCTATACACATTACGCTGGAGGCTACACACATGACACTGGAGACTTCACAACTGCCACTGAGGCTAAACCAGACACTGGAGGCTACACACATGACTCTGAGGGCTACATGCATGACGCTGGAGGCTACACACATGACGCTGGAGACTTCACAACTGCCACTGAGGCTACAACCAAACACTGGAGGCTATACACATGACGCTGAAGGCTACATACATGACGCTGGAGGCTACACACCTGACGCTGGAGGTGACACACCTTACATTGGAGGCTACACGCCTGACGCTGGAGACTGCACACCACACCTGGCGCTGGAGGCTATACACCTGTCGCTGGAGGCTACATAACTGACAGTGAAGGCTAGAGTATCCGAGTCCCCATAACCATCACCGTCCCCATCACCATTAACATCACCTTCCCCATCACCAACATCACCATCATCACCTTCCCCTTTACCTTCCATCACCATCAACATCACCTTCACCATCACCAATATCACCATTAACATCACCTTCCCCTCCACCTTCCACAACTCATTTACCATCACCACCCCATCACAGTCACCATGCGCAAAGCCATCACCGTCACCAGCACTGCCTCTGTCACCGTCAACAACCCATCACCATCACCATCACTGTTACTTTCACCACCACTGGCAACATCTCACCCCGTACACATCCCCCATCCAACGCATTGCCATTCCCACAACCATCACCTACCTCATTCCCATCATCATCTTCATCATCATCATCATCGACTCTCATTATCACCATCAGCATCACCACACCGTTTTTGTCACTATCACCCTCCCCATCATCATGACCGTCATCATCACTATCATCATCACCATCACTTTCATCATCACCATGATCATGACACCTGCGTGTCCAGAACAAGATCACATGATGATATGTGAAAATGACGCGACCTAGGTTTCACAGCCTTCCAGTATAGCACTGAGTGAAACATTGTGGAATCCAGCCTTGTTAACCATCTTCTGGAACCGGCATGACCACTAGCATGTCCGAGGGAAACTTCCGGCAACGCTATCTACTGAAACTGGAACATAGCGGAATGAAACCCATCTGATCATCCATTGAAACGAACATAGCGGAATGAAACCCATCTGATCATCTACTGAAACTGGATCATAACGGAATGAAACCCATCTGATCATCCACTGAAACTGGATCATAACGGAATGAAACCCATTTGATCATCCACTGAAACTGGAACATAACGGAATGAAACCCATCTGATCATCCACTGAAACTGGATCATAACGGAAAGAAACCCATCTAATCATCTACTGAAACTGGATCATAACGGAATGAAACCCATCTGATCATCCACTGAAACTGGATCATAACGGAATGAAACCCATCTGATCATCCACTGAAACTGGAACATAACGGAATGAAACCCATCTGATCATCCACTGAAACTGGAACGTCCACTATCTGGCCAGTCCAAGCGAAACAGCTCGCCAAGCTATACACTGAAACAGAACCTCTTTTTCCAAAGGCCTCCATAATTTTCATGGTTTGTGTTCCAACTGTAATCTTTCAGATGATGGCTCGTTAACCCTCTGATATTTCGAATGATTCTATGGCCTTTTGTGTACATTGTGCAGTTAACTGGCAGTGTGTGGCGCTAATTAGTTGTCTACATTGTTTTGCGGTTCGTTACTTCGTTAATCAAATAGCTGGTGAGTCAGTTACAGGCTGACGGGCCACATATGGGGCGCTGGATCACCTGCACAACATGACGGGTAGGGCAGGCAGGCAGGCTGGCTGGCTGGCTGGGTGAGTGTGAGGTGTGAGGGAGGATAGTGAAGGGCTAGGGAGGATTACGAGATGTAAATGAGGACGATGAAGCGTGAGGGAGGACTGTGAGATGTGAAAGAGAAGGATGGGATGTGAGGGAGGTTTGTGAGGTGTAAAGGAGGACTACTGGGGGTGAGGGAGGATTGCGAAGGGAGGCAGGTTTAGCCTTCCATATTGAGGAACTGTGAATTGTTAATGTATGAGTTAGTCTCCATAAGAGTGGAAGATGCGGTATGAAGGAGAAAAGTACGGTGTGAGGGAGGATCATGAGATGTAAGGAAGGACAATTGGGCCTGAGGGAGGATTATGATGTGCAAGGGAGGAAGATGGTGTGTCAGGAAGGATTGTGATGTGTGAATGAGGATTATAAGTTGTGATAGAAGATGATAGGGTGTATGGAAGGAAGATGAGGTATAAGGAAAGATCATGAAGTGTAAGGGAGGGAGACGGAGCGTGAGGATAGGTAGCTGTGTGGGAGAAAGATGATTATTATCACATTATTCGGTTCATTACTCAATAGATCATGAGCTGTGGTGTGGAGGATATACACAGGGCCTGTAGTCAACACGGGAAGGAGGAGGCACAACCAGGGATCGTGGGATGGAGGATAGAAGAATAGAGGGAGGGAAGGAGGTCAAATGAGGAGGCAGACAAGCAATAGAGAACGTAGGCCTACAGGGAGGCAGGGTGGCGAGGGTTGTTACAGGCTCCAAGCCGCACAGGTGGACTAGAGGACCTGCAGGCCGGCAGGTCCGAGAGCTGGTAGGCCGGCAGGTCTGAGAGCTGGTAGGCCGGCAAGGCTGAGAGCTGGTAGGAAGACAGGCAGACAGGAAGTCCGGCAAGTCTGATAGCAAGCAGACAGACAGTTAGGCAGGTATTCGGTCAAGGTGGCCTGCCGACCAGCCTAAACGCTGCTGGGGAAGTAGGTGCTCGTGAAGAGAGAAAATTAGCGAGTGAAAAGCCCAGAGAGGAGCGGGGCGAGTGTGGGAGATGGGCCATCCTTGCTGTGACATTTTATTTGCCTCTGATCAATATGAATTGCTCTGAACTTGCCAAACAATTTCCTGGTGATTATTTATTGACGAGTTATACGCAGGCGGGCGACGGGAAGGCCAGGTGGACGCAAATTCTCACTTTCTTTTTATGATAATGGCCGGAGGGTTTGGCAGGGGGATATTGTGAGGGATTTACGTCTCAAATTTGGGTGGTGTTCTCCCTGAAATAGCCCACTTCCGGTGTAAACTCGGCAGATTATGATGCCACAGAGTTTGGGTCGGGCACAGGAGCACTACCTTCCTGTCTGGCCAGTACGTGGGGTTAAAGATTAGCGAAGTGTTACGCCATCTGATAACAATAATAATGATGAGGAGGATGAACAGAAATTATTACAGTAACTCGTAAAGGTGATGGTGATTATGGTATTTACTTGTAGTTAATGTAATTATATCAGAAGGGATAGTTTTACCAATTTTGTAAGAACATATGATATACCTAGCGGTGACAGCCTTCGTCATAGTATTCCCTCAAGATATCGTAACACTGAACAACTCTCCAGCCAGACAGCAAGTCTGGTGTTCATTGCGCTTACAGAGTAGCCATCGATCTGCATGCGTGGGTCTAATTAGCCAATGGCTTCACTGTTCATCGCACACCGTGTTGCCAGTGACGTGGCAATTGTTGAATCCAGATTTATATTAAACAGGCATAACCCAGGTTTTGTCTGAGACGATTAGTGAGCAAATTGCAGGCAAGTGCGCTCCAACTTCTCTGTATGACCTCAAACAGCAAGAAACAATTGTTTGAAATGAATGTGAGCAAAAGACATTGGTAGAAGAGTCGCCATATTCTGTTCCTATGTCGTTCGATGACGTAGACTCAGACACCCAATTTTTTTCGAATCCTGATTGCACTAGATTACCTGAGTGAGTGAAACACAAACATCCATTAGCACTGATATGAAGTGAACAATATATTATCAAGATGTTATGACCATATTTTTGAGACTTGCACACCGCCTGAAAGCAGTAGAGGTCACCGTTCGACCAGGAGTTTTCGTAGCTTATAATGCATCCGGCCAAGGGTTTTAAATGAAGAATGCTTCTACTTTGTCATATTATTATACACACAAACATCATAAGCATCTGTTTATGTAAGGCGTCTGCTGGGAGCATTAGCTAGTACTGATTTTATTATATATATATATATATATATATATATATATATATATATATATATATATATATATATATATATATATATATATATATATATATATATATATATTATTCATTATATTTTTATTTTTTTTTTATTATACTTTGTCGCTGTCTCCTGCGTTTGCGAGGCAGCGCAAGGAAACAGACGAAAGAAATGGCCCAACCCCCCCATACACATGTATATACATACGTCCACACACGCAAATATACATACCTACACAGCTTTCCATGGCTTACCCCAGACGCTTCACATGCCTTGATTCAATCCACTGACAGCACGTCAACCCCGGTATACCACATCGCTCCAATTCACTCTATTCCTTGCCCTCCTTTCACCCTCCTGCATGTTCAGGCCCCGATCACACAAAATCTTTTTCACTCCATCTTTCCACCTCCAATTTGGTCTCCCTCTTCTCCTTGTTCCCTCCACCTCCGACACATATATCCTCTTGGTCAATCTTTCCTCACTCATCCTCTCCATGTGCCCATACCACTTCAAAACACCCTCTTCTGCTCTCTCAACCACGCTCTTTTTATTTCCACACATCTCTCTTACCCTTACGTTACTCACTCGATCAAACCACCTCACACCACACATTGTCCTCAAACATCTCATTTCCAGCACATCCATCCTCCTGCGCACAACTCTATCCATAGCCCACGCCTCGCAACCATACAACATTGTTGGAACCACTATTCCTTCAAACATACCCATTTTTGCTTTCCAAGATAATGTTCTCGACTTCCACACATTCTTCAAGGCCCCCAGAATTTTCGCCCCCTCCCCCACCCTCTGATCCACTTCCGCTTCCATGGTTCCATCCGCTGCCAGATCCACTCCCAGATATCTAAAACACTTCACTTCCTCCAGTTTTTCTCCATTCAAACTCACCTCCCAATTGACTTGACCCTCAACCCTACTGTACCTAATAACCTTGCTCTTATTCACATTTACTCTTAACTTTCTTCTTCCACACACTTTACCAAACTCAGTCACCAGCTTCTGCAGTTTCTCACATGAATCAGCCACCAGCGCTGTATCATCAGCGAACAACAACTGACTCACTTCCCAAGCTCTCTCATCCCCAACAGACTTCATACTTGCCCCTCTTTCCAAAACTCTTGCATTTACCTCCCTAACAACCCATCCATAAACAAATTAAACAACCATGGAGACATCACACACCCCTGCCGCAAACCTACATTCACTGAGAACCAATCACTTTCCTCTCTTCCTACACGTACACATGCCTTACATCCTCGATAAAAACTTTTCACTGCTTCTAACAACTTTCCTCCCACACCATATGTTCTTAATACCTTCCACAGAGCATCTCTATCAACTCTATCATATGCCTTCTCCAGATCCATAAATGCTACATACAAATCCATTTGCTTTTCTAAGTATTTCTCACATACATTCTTCAAAGCAAACACCTGATCCACACATCCTCTACCACTTCTGAAACCACACTGCTCTTCCCCAATCTCATGCTCTGTACATGCCTTCACCCTCTCAATCAATACCCTCCCATATAATTTACCAGGAATACTCAACAAACTTATACCTCTGTAATTTGAGCACTCACTCTTATCCCCTTTGCCTTTGTACAATGGCACTATGCACGCATTCCGCCAATCCTCAGGCACCTCACCATGAGTCATACATACATTAAATAACCTTACCAACCAGTCAACAATACAGTCACCCCTTTTTTAATAAATTCCACTGCAATACCATCCAAACCTGCTGCCTTGCCGGTTTCATCTTCCGCAAAGCTTTCACTACCTCTTCTCTGTTTACCAAATCATTTTCCCTAACCCTCTCACTTTGCACACCACCTCGACCAAAACACCCTATATCTGCCACTCTATCATCAAACACATTCAACAAACCTTCAAAATACTCACTCCATCTCCTTCTCACATCACCACTACTTGTTATCACCTCCCCATTTGCGCCCTTCACTGAAGTTCCCATTTGCTCCCTTGTCTTACGCACTTTATTTACCTCCTTCCAGAACATCTTTTTATTATCCCTAAAATTTAATGATATATATATATATATATATATATATATATATATATATATATATATATATATATATATATATATTGCTTTGTCGCTGTCTCCCGCGTTAGCGAGGTAGCGCAAGGAAACAGACGAAAGAATGGCCCAACCCACCCACATATACATGTATATACATACGGGTCCACACACGAAAATATACATACTTATACATCTCAATGTATACGTATATATACACACACAGACATATACATATATACACATGTACATAATTCTTACTGTCTGCCTTTATTCATTCCCATCGCCACCCCGCCACACATGGAATAACAACCCCCTCCCCCCTCATGTGTGCGAAGTAGCGCTCGGAAAAGACAACAAAGGCCCCATTCGTTCACACTCAGTCTCTAGCTGTCATGTCATAATGCACCGAAACCACAGCTCCCTTTCCACATCCAGGCCAAACAAAACTTTCCATGGTTTACCCCAGACACTTCACATGCCCTGATTCAATCCATTGACAGCACGTCGACTCCGGTATTCCACAGTTCCAATTCACTCTATTCCTTGCACGCCTTTCACCCTCGTGTATGTTCAGGCCCCTATCGCTCAAAATCTCTTTCACTCCATCCTTCCGCCTCCAATTTGGTCTCCCACTTCTCCCCGTACCCTCCACCTATGACACATATATCCCTTTTTCAATCTTTCCTCGCTCATTTTCTCCATGTGACCAAACCATTTCAATAGTCCCTCTTCTGCTCTTTCAACCACACTCTTTTTATTACCACACATCTCTCTTACCCTTTCATTGCTTACTCGATCAAACCACCTCACACCACATATTGTCTTCAAACATCTCATTTCCAACACATCCACCCTCTTCTGCACACTATCTATAACCCATGCCTCACAACCATATAAGATTGTTGGAACCACTTTTCCTTCATACATACCCATTTTTGCTCTCCGAGATAACGTTCTCGCCTTTCAAACATTATTCTTCAACGCTCCGAGGACCTTCGCCTTCTCCCACACCCTGTGACTCTCTTCCGCTTCCATGGTTCCATCCACTGCCAAATCCACTTCCAGATATCTAAAAGGGGGAGTGGGGGAGGAATGGGATGTATTTAGGGAAGCAGAGTTGGTTTGTGCAAAAGATGTCTGTGGCATGAGAAAGGTAGGAGGAGGGCAGATCAGAAAGGGTAGTGAGTGGTGGGATGAAGAAGTAAGATTGTTAGTAAAAGAGAAGAGTGAGGCATTTGGACGAATTTTGCAGGGAAATAATGCAAAGGACTGGGAGATATATAAGAGAAAAAGGCAAGAGGTCAAGAAGAAGGTGCAAGAGGTGAAAAAGAGGGCAAATGAGAGTTGGAATGTGAGAGTATCATTAGATTTTAGAGAGAATAAGATGTTTTGGAAGGAGGTAAATAAAATGCGTAAGACAAGAGAACAAATGGGAACATCGGTGAAGGGGGCAAATGGGGAGGTAATAACAAGTACTTGTGAAGTGAGAGGGAGATGGAGTGAGTATTTTGAAGGTTTGTTGAATGTGTTTGATGATAGAGTGGCAGATATAGGGTGTTTTGTTCGAGGTGGTGCGCGAAGTAAGAGGGTCCGGCAAAATGACTTGGTAAACAGACAAGAGGTAGTGAAAGCTTTAGCGTTTGACTGGCCGTTACCTCGTGAATATGTTTTAACATTTTTTGTATTTGTTAATGGAGGATAGATCAGCAAATATATGTTGCTTGAGTGAAGGGTAGATAGGGCTTTTTATATCTGCTACTCTTTGAAGGTTAATCATGAAATGGTTTGGGTGGAAGGGGCCTAGTGCTGTTGCAAAAAATAATGTGCCGAGCATGTTGAGGTGGGATTGCAGTGAAAGTATTTTTGTGCAGGTGATGAGTGTTTGTAGTTCATAGGTACCGAATAATTGCTCTGTAATGTATTTGAAAGAGGTCGATTACCAGACAAGGGAGATCATCGTTTGGGGCGCTTAAAGAGGATACTCACTCAAGTAGACTTTTTCATGTTCAATTTTGTTTGTAATTACCTTCTTGTAATTAGTTATTTGTACTGCTCAGGTGGGGGGGGGGAGTTTTACCCTTGTGGGGCCCTATCTCCTCAATGCTCTCTATCATCATACAACCTCTTGAATGCAGTCTGCATTAGTCATGTCCTCTGACAAGCTGATTCACTCATCCACCATTATACTACAAAAAAGGTTTTCTTTACATCCTTTCTCATAAGTTTTTGAATTTCATGCTATGTTCTCTAGTTGTTTTATCCCTACATCTCTCAAAGTATTGTCCAATGTCCACTTCGTCAGTATGTTTTAAAAATGTATAGGTGATCAGGTCATCATTCAGTCTTCTCCCTTCTAAGGTGGGTAAATTTAAAGTCTCCAGCCTTTCCTTGTGGCTTAGCTCTCTCTTGATTCTGGTACCATCTTTGTTGCTTTCCTCTGACTTTCTGTGAGTTCTTTGTGCTTCTTCAGGTGCGATGACCAAACCTGAGAAACATATTCTAGGCTTGACCTTATGTAGGATTATGAATAGTTTGCTGAATATTGTTTCAGCAATATACTTGAAAGCTCTAGTGATATTTGCCAGCCGACAGCTTGTTTTCCTATCTATTCTCCTTATATGGCACTCTGGCTACTAGTTAAGGATGATGTCTACTCCAAAGTCCCTCTCACACACAGAATAATGAAGCTGATTCCTTACCAGGCCAAAAACATATTAAGGCTGTCTTTCGCTTTGTCCCATCCCCATTATTTTACGTTTGCTCGGGCTGAATTTCATCAACGTCGTTTCAGACCAGCTTTAGAGTCTGTTTAGGTCCCCTTGTAAGCTGATGTATTCTTCCTCGCTTTTCACTTCCCTCATGACCTCTGTATCATCTGCAAACATATTCTGGTAGGCTTCCATACCTTCAGGCAAGTCATTAATATAAGTGTGTGTGTTATCTCCTGAACACTTCATATGCCTTAGCATAGGCCTTAGTTTAGCCAATTGACAGCAAATCACCTCCTGGATACCAAATCGTTCCAATTTGCTCTGTCCCTTTACGCAATAACTTGAAGACTCTTTCCCTCCATTCCTCCACGAGTAAAGATGAAGCACGAAAAATCCGAGCGCTTTCGTATAATATCTGTGCTCAGATGTTTAGTATGACGATAGGTAACCCACCTTCATCAGTTCTGAGTAATCGTTATATGGAATCTTTTGAGACAAAATTTCTGATGAATATTTAAAACAGTGATATAGTTTGGTTCTCTCTCTATCTCTCCAGCCAAACAGTGAGAATCTAGAAACATTTTTCCCCTTGCTTAACAAAATAGTACCTTTCATTCAATTAACTGTGGAGGTAGAATATCATTACATGCTACCATTATTAGACTGCCTGAGTCATAGGGTTGGCAACGCGTTTTAAGTCATAGGGTTGGCAACGCGTTTAAGTTTAGCATTCACAGAAAACGCAGCATTGTTTGTTCATCTTTTTTAAATTTTGCTCGCCATTTCCCGCGTTAGCGAGTTAGTCTTATGAATAAACCTAGAAAGGCTGCATCATCTCACCTCCTTTCTGTAGCTGTCATGTGTAATGCAATGAAACACAGCTCCTTATCCACAACCAGGTCCCACAAACCTCTCCATGGTTTCCCCCGGATGCTTCACATCCCCTGGTTCACTCCACTGATAGCACTCTATCCCGGGAACGCTTTTCACCCTCTTGCATGTTCAAGCTCTGATCGCTCAAAATCTTGTTCACTCCATCCTTTCATCTCCAATTTGGTTCCCGCTTCTCCTTCTTATCCATTTCTAAAACATATATCCTCTTCGTCAGCCATTTCTCACACATTCTCTTCATATGTCCAAATCCCATTTCAAAACACCCACTTCAGCTCTCTCAGCCACACTCTTTCTATTACTAAACCTCTTTCTTACCCCTTCATTACTTACTCGACCAAACCACCTCACACCACATACTGTCCACAAATATTTTATTTTCAATACATCCACCCTACTCGCAACCATATACTATCGTTGGAACTCCTATTCCTTCATACAGGTCCATTTTTGCCTTCCCACATTTTTTTCATCGCTACCAGAACTTCGCCTCCTCATTCATTATTATTCTACATAGTATAATAGAGTTAAATGATCAGTGTTTTATCTATTTTTCTTCGTACTTTACGAATATACAGCCCTAAATTCATGAATAAGGAGTTTCATAATTATGTATAGCATTGGATTACGGTATCCTAGATATTTCCTTTATGTATCTCTTAATCTGGCAAAGAAATTACATTTTAGGGTTAACCCCATCCCTCCTCGCGATGCCAAGAATCTTCTACAATTTTGCCCTTTAATGATAATTGTACCCTTGTTTCTCATCTCTTGAAAGATTTCAATGTAACCTTCAGCACTGCCAACAACGTTAAGAATATTCTATTCATAAACACCAGAAAAACAGTTGGTTGTGTATACAGAATATTTGGCAAAGATTGTAATAGGTCTCCATATGTCCAAATCCTATTTCAACACACCCACTTCCGCTCTCTCAGCCATACTCTTTGTATTACAGGATAGACAAGTAATTTTCTGCTAGACTTGAACAGCACAAATATTGTGTGAGAAGAGAACAGATTTCCAATGCCCTATTTATATATGTTAGAAATAATGACCACTGTATTAATTGGTCGACTGTTTCGTCAGTGTGTAGCTATCTGATCCTTGGAAATATCGTTAAAACTTCTCTCATTAAGCATGCAAAGTCTAGTACCATGAATATTAGTGAACGCTGCATAAACTGAGCTGCTTCGTCGTAGACAAAAATTGTAAACAGCATAATTTGTTTTGACCGTGCAATAAAATTTTATGACAGGCGCGTTCCCCTGCCTTTAGCCAGAGGCCAGACACATGTGACCAAACAACACACTTCCTCTTCTTCATATATTGGCTGTGCAATGAATTTTTGTTTTCATTTATGCACTCTACCCCGAAGGTGAGAATTCCACGAAAACGCTCGAAATTTTTCATGTTATATTTTTCCTTGTCTTTGTCAGCAAATACATAAGTTTGAATGGAGAAAAACTGGAGGAAGTAAAGTGTTTTAGATGTCTGGGAGTGGATCCGGCAGCGGATGAAACCATGAAGCGTTCGAAGTAAATCATAGGGTGGGGGAGGGGGCGAAAATCCTGGGAGCCTTGAAGAATGTGTGGAAGTCGAGAACATTATCCCCGAAAGCAAAATGGCTATGTTTGAAGGAATAGTGGTTCCAACAATGTTGTATGGTTGCGAGGCGTGGGCTATGGATAGAGTTGTGCGGAGAAGGGTGGATGTGCTGGAAATGAGATGTTTGAGGACAATAAGTGGTGTGAGGTGGTTTGATCGAGTAAGTAATGTAAGGGTAAGAGAGATGTGTGGAAATAAAAAGAGCGTGGTTGAGAGAGCAGAAGAGGGTGTTTTGAAATGGTTTGGGCACATGGAGAGAATGAGTGAGGAAAGATTAACCAAGAGGATATATGTGTCAGAGGTGGAGGGAACGAGGAGAAGTGGGAGACCAAATTGGAGGTGGAAAGATGGAGTGAAAAAGATTTTGTGTGATCGGGGCCTGAACATGCAGGAGGGTGAAAGGCAGGCAAGGAATAGAGTGAATTGGATCGATGTGGTATACCGGGGTCAAGGTGCTGTCAATGGATTAAATCAGGGCATGTGAAGGGGGTAAACCATGGAAAGTTGTGTGGGGCCTGGATGTGGAAAGGGAGCTGTGGTTTCGGGCATTATTGCATGACAGCTGGAGACTGAGAGTGAGCGAAGGGGCCTTTGTTGTCTTTTCCTGGCGCTGCCTCGCGCACATGAGGGGGGAAGGGGATGTTATTCCGTGTGAGGCGGGGTGGCGATGGGGGTGAGTAGGGCCAGACAGTGAAAATTGTGTGCATGTGTGTATATGTGTGTGTCTGTGTGTGTATATATGTGTGTACGTTGGGATGTGTGGGTGTGTATGTTTGCGTGTGTGGCCGTGCGTGTGTGTGCATGTGTGTGGGGGTGGGTTGGGCAATTTCACTTGTCTGTTTCCTTGCGCTACCTCACAGGCGCGGGAGACAGCAACAAAGCAAAATGAATATAAATATATATATATATATATATATATATATATATATATATATATATATATATATATATATATATATATATACTATCCCTGGGGATAGGGGATTAAGAATACTTCCCACGTATTCCCTGCGTGTCGTAGAAGGCGACTAAAAGGGGAGGGAGCGGGGGCTGGAAATCCTCCCCTCTCGTTTTTTTTTTTTTTTTTTTTTTTTTTTCAATTTTCCAAAAGAAGGAACAGAGAATTGGGCCAGGTGAGGGTATTCCCTCAAAGGCCCAGTCCTCTGTTCTTAACGCTACCTCGCTAATGCGGGAAATGGCGAATAGTTTGAAAGAAAAAGAAAGAAAGATATATATATATATATATATATATATATATATATATATATATATATATATATATATATATATATATATATATATATATATATATATATATATATATATATATATATATATATATTTATCCCTGGGGATAGGGGAGAAAGAATACTTCCCATCTATTCCCTGCGTGTCGTAGAAGGCGACTAAAAGGGAAGGGAGCGGGGGGCTGGAAATCCTCCCCTCTCGTTTTTTTTTTATTTTTCCAAAGAAGGAACAGAGAAGGGGGCCAGATGAGGATATTCCCTCAAAGGCCCAGTCCTCTGTTCTTAACGCTACCTCGCTAACGCGGGAAATAGCGATTAGAATGAAAGAAAGATATATATATATATATATATATATATATATATATATAAATATATATATATATATATATATATATATATATATATATATATATATATATATATATATATATATATATATATATATATATATATATATATATATATATATATATATATAAGAGCAAGGTTATTAGGTACAGTAGGGTTGAGGGTCAAGTCAATTGGGAGGTGAGTTTGAATGGAGAAAAACTGGAGGAAGTGAAGTGTTTTAGATATCTGGGAGTGGATCTGTCAGCGGATGGAACCATGGAAGCGGAAGTGGATCATAGGGTGGGGGAGGGGGCGAAAATTTTGGGAGCCTTGAAAAATGTGTGGAAGTCGAGAACATTATCCCGGAAAGCAAAAATGGGTATGTTTGAAGGAATAGTGGTTCCAACAATGTTGTATGGTTGCGAGGCGTGGGCTATGGATAGAGTTGTGCGCAGGAGGATGGATGTGCTGGAAATGAGATGTTTGAGGTGTGGTGTGAGGTGGTTTGATCGAGTAAGTAACGTAAGGGTAAGAGAGATGTGTGGAAATAAAAAGAGCGTGGTTGAGAGAGCAGAAGAGGGTGTTTTGAAATGGTTTGGGCACATGGAGAGAATGAGTGAGGAAAGATTGACCAAGAGGATATATGTGTCGGAGGTGGAGGGAACGAGGAGAAGAGGGAGACCAAATTGGAGGTGGAAAGATGGAGTGAAAAGGATTTTGTGTGATCGGGGCCTGAACATGCAGGAGGGTGAAAGGAGGGCAAGAAATAGAGCGAATTGGAGTGATGTGGTGTACAGGGGTTGACGTGCTGTCAGTGGATTGAATCGGGGCGTGTGAAGCGTCCGGGGTAAACCATGGAAAGCTGTGTAGGTATGTATATTTGCGTGTGTGGACGTGTGTATGTACATGTGTATGGGGGGGGGTTGGGCCATTTCTTTCGTCTGTTTCCTTGCGCTACCTCGCAAACGCGGGAGACAGCGACAAAGTATAAAAAAAAAAAAAAAAAAAATATATATATATATATATATATATATATATATATATATATATATATATATATAAAAGTATGTATATATATATATATATATATATATATATATATATATATATATATGTATGTATATATATTTGGTAAACAGAGAAGAGGTAGTAAAACCTTTGCGGAAGATGAAAGCCGGAAAGGCAGCAGGTTTGGATGGTATTGCAGTGGAATTTATTAAAAAAGGGGGTGACTGTATTGTTGACTGGTTGGTAAGGTTATTTAATGTATGTATGACTCATGGTGAGGTGCCTGAGGATTGGCGGAATGCGTGCATAGTGCCATTGTACAAAGGCAAAGGGGATAAGAGTGAGTGCTCAAATTACAGAGGTATAAGTTTGTTGAGTATTCCTGGTAAATTATATGGGAGGGTATTGATTGAGAGGGTGAAGGCATGTACAGAGCATCAGATTGGGGAAGAGCAGTGTGGTTTCAGAAGTGGTAGAGGATGTGTGGATCAGGTGTTTGCTTTGAAGAATGTATGTGAGAAATACTTAGAAAAGCAAATGGCTTTGTATGTAGCATTTATGGATCTGGAGAAGGCATATGATAGAGTTGATAGAGATGCTCTGTGGAAGGTATTAAGAATATACGGTGTGGGAGGCAAGTTGTTAGAAGCAGTGAAAAGTTTTTATCGAGGATGTAAGGCATGTGTACGTGTAGGAAGAGAGGAAAGTGATTGGTTCTCAGTAAATGTAGGTTTACGGCAGGGGTGTGTGATGTCTCCATGGTTGTTTAATTTGTTTATGGATGGGGTTGTTAGGGAGGTGAATGCAAGAGTTTTGGAATGAGGGGCAAGTATGAAGTCTGTTGGGGATGAGGGAGCTTGGGAAGTGAGTCAGTTGTTGTTCGCTGATGATACAGCGCTGGTGGCTGATTCATGTGAGAAACTGCAGAAGCTGGTGACTGAGTTTGGTAAAGTGTGTGAAAGAAGAAAGTTAAGAGTAAATGTGAATAAGAGCAAGGTTATTAGGTACAGTAGGGTTGAGGGTCAAGTCAATTGGGAGGTGAGTTTGAATGGAGAAAAACTGGAGGAAGTGAAGTATTTTAGATATCTGGGAGTGGATCTGGCAGCGGATGAAACCATGGAAGCGGAAGTGGATCATAGGGTGGGTGAGGGGGCGAAAATTCTGGGAGCCTTGAAGAATGTGTGGAAGTCGAGAACATTATCTCGGAAAGCAAAAATGGGTATGTTTGAAGGAATAGTGGTTCCAACAATGTTGTATGGTTGCGAGGCGTGGGCTATGGATAGAGTTGTGCGCAGGAGGATGGATGTGCTGGAAATGAGATGTTTGAGGACAATGTGTGGTGTGAGGTGGTTTGATCGAGTAAGTAACGTAAGGGTAAGAGAGATGTGTGGAAATAAAAAGAGCGTGGTTGAGAGAGCAGAAGAGGGTGTTTTGAAATGGTTTGGGCTCATGGAGAGAATGAGTGAGGAAAGATTGACCAAGAGGATATATGTGTCGGAGGTGGAGGGAACGAGGAGAAGAGGGAGACCAAATTGGAGGTGGAAAGATGGAGTGAAAAAGATTTTGTGTGATCGGGGCCTGAACATGCAGGAGGGTGAAAGGAGGGTAAGGAATAGAGTGAATTGGAGCGATGTGGTATACCGTGGTTCACGTGCTGTCTCCCGCGTTAGCGAAGTAGCGCAAGTAAACAGACGAAAGAATGGCCCAACCCGCCCACATGCACAATTATATACATCCACGTCCACACACGCAACTATACATACCTATACATCTCAATGTACACATATATATACACACACAGACATATACATATATACACATGTACGTAATTCATACTGTCTGCCTTTATTTGTTCCCATCGCCACCTCGCCACACATGGAATAACAACCCCCTCATGTGTGCGAGGTAGCGCTAAGAAAAGACACTAAAGGTTCCATTCGTTCATACTTAGTATCTAGCTGTCATGTAATAATGCACCTAAACCACAGCTCCCTTTCCACATCCAGGCCCCACACACTTTCCATGGTTTACCACAGACGCTTCACATGCCCTGGTTTAATCCATTGACAGCACGTCGCCCCCGGTATACCACATCGTTCCAATTCACTCTATTCCTTGCACGCCTTTCACCCTTCTGCATATATATATATATATATATATATATATATATATATATATATATATATATATATATATGGAGCAAATGGGAATTTCAGTGAAGGGCGCAAATGGGGAGGTGATAACAAGTAGTGGTGATGTGAGAAGGAGATGGAGTGAGTATTTTGAAGGTTTGTTGAATGTGTTTGATGATAGAGTGGCAGATATAGGGTGTTTTGGTCGAGGTGGTGTGCAAAGTGAGAGGTTTAGGGAAAATGATTTGGTAAAGAGAGAAGAGGTAGTAAAAGCTTTGCGGAAGATGGAAGCCGGCAAGGCAGCAGGTTTGGATGGTATTGCAGTGGAATTTATTAAAAAAGGGGGTTACTGTATTGTTGACTGGTTGGTAAGGTTATTTAGTGTATGTATGACTCATGGTGAGGTGCCTGAGGATTGGCGGAATGCGTGCATAGTGCCATTGTACAAAGACAAGGGGGATAAGAGTGAGTGCTCAAATTACAGAGGTATAAGTTTGTTGAGTATTCCTGGTAAATTATATGGGAGGGTATTGATTGAGAGGGTGAAGGCATGTACAGAGCATCAGATTGGGGAAGAGCAGTGTGGTTTCAGAAGTGGTAGAGGATGTGTGGATCAGGTGTTTGCTTTGAAGAATGTATGTGAGAAATACTTAGAAAAGCAAATGGATTTGTATTTACCATTTATGGATCTGGAGAAGGCATATGATAGAGTTGATAGAGATGCTCTGTGGAAGGTATTAAGAATATATGGCGTGGGAGGCAAGTTGTTAGAAGCAGTGAAAAGTTTTTATCGAGGATGCAAGGCATGTGTACGTGTAGGAAGAGAGGAAAGTGATTGGTTCTCAGTGAATGTAGGTTTGCGGCAGGGGTGTGTGATGTCTCCATGGTTGTTTAATTTGTTTATGGATGGGGTTGTTAGGGAGGTGAATGCAAGAGTCCTGGAAAGAGGGGCAAGTATGAAGTCTGTTGGGGATGAGGGAGCTTGGGAAGTGAGTCAGTTGTTGTTCGCTGATGATGCAGCGCTGGTGGCTGATTCATGTGAGAAATTGCAGAAGCTGGTGACTGAGTTTGGTAAAGTGTGTGAAAGAAGAAAGTTAAGAGTAAATGTGAATAAGAGCAAGGTTATTAGGTACAGTAGGGTTGAGGGTCAAGTCAATTGGGAGGTAAGTTTGAATGGAGGAAAACTGGAGGAAGTAAAGTGTTTTAGATATCTGGGAGTGGATCTGGCAGCGGATGGAACCATGGAAGCAGAAGTGAATCATAGGGTGGGGGAGGGGGCGAAAATTCTGAGAGCCTTGAAGAATGTGTGGAAGTCGAGAACATTATCTCGGAAAGCAAAAATGGGTATGTTTGAAGGAATAGTGGTTCCAACAATGTTGTATGGTTGCGAGGCGTGGGCTATGGATAGAGTTGTGCGCAGGAGGGTGGATGTGCTGGAAATGAGATGTTTGAGGACAATGTGTGGTGTGAGGTGGTTTGATCGAGTAAGTAATGTAAGGGTAAGAGAGATGTGTGGAAATAAAAAGAGCGTGGTTGAGAGAGCAAAGGAGGGTGTTTTGAAGTGGTTTGGGCACATGGAGAGAATGAGTGAGGAAAGATTGACCAAGAGGATATATGTGTCGGAGGTGGAGGGAACGAGAAGTGGGAGACCAAATTGGGGGTGGAAAGATGGAGTGAAAAAGATTTTGTGTGATCGGGGCCTGAACTTGCAGGAGGGTGAAAGGAGGGCAAGGAATAGAGTGAATTGGATCGATGTGGTATACCGGGGTTGACGTGCTGTCAGTGGATTGAATCAGGGCATGTGAAGCGTCTGGGGTAAACCATGGAAAGTTGTGTGGGGCCTGGATGTGGAAAGGGAGCTGTGGTTTCGGGCATTATTGCATGACAGCTAGAGACTGAGTGTGAACGAATGGGGCCTTTATTGTCTTTTCCTAGTGCTACCTCGTACACATGAGGGGGAAGGGGGATGGTATTCCATGTGTGGCGAGGTGGCGATGGAAATGAATAAAGGCAGACAGTGTGAATTGTGTGCATGGGTATATATGTATGTGTCTGTGTGTGTATATATATGTGTACATTGAGATGTATAGGTATGTATATTTGCGAGTGTGGACGTGTATGTATATAAATTGTGTATGGGGGTGGGTTGGGCCATTTCTTTCGTCTGTTTCCTTGCGCTACCTCGCAAACGCGGGAGACAGCGACAAAGCAAAATAATAATAAAAAAGATATATATATATATATTCTTTTTTTTTAATTTATTTTGCTTTGTCGCTGTCTCCCGCGTTAGCGGGGTAGCGCAAGGAAACAGACGAAAGAATGGCCCAACCCACCCACATACACATGTATATACATACACGTCCACACACGTAAATATACATACATATACATCTCAACGTATACATATATATATTCACACACAGACATATACATATATACACATGTACATAATTCATACTATCTGCCCTTATTCATTCCTTTCGCCACCCCGCCACACATGAAATGACAACCCCCTCCCCCCGCATGTGCGCGAGGTACCACTAGGAAAAGACAACAAAGGCCACAGTCGTTCACACTCACTCTCTAGCTGTCATGTATAATGCACCGAAACCACAGCTCCCTTTCCACATCCAGGCCAAACAAAACTTTCCATGGTTTACCCCAGACGCTTCACATGCCCTGGTTCAATCCATTGACAGCACGTCGACCCTGGTATACCACATCGTTCCAATTCACTGTATTCCTTGCACGCCTTTCACCCTCCTCCATGTTCAGGCCCCGATCACTCAAAATCTTTTTCACTCCATCTTTCCACCTCCAATTTCGGCTCCCGCTTCTCGATCCCTCCACCTCTGACACATATATCCTCTTGGTCAATCTTTCCTCGATCAAACCACCAAACACCACATATTGTCCTAAAACATCTTATTTCTAGCACATCCACCCTCCTCCGCACAACTCTATCTATAGTCCACGCCTCACATCCATATAACATTGTCGGAACCACTATTCCTTCACTCATACCCATTTTTGCTTTCCGAGATAATGTTCTCGCCTTCCACACATTTTTCAGCGCTCAGAACTCTCGCCCCCTCCCCCACCCTATGACTCACCTCCGCTTTCATAGTTCCATCCGCTGTCAAATCTACTTCCAAATATCTAAAATAGGGCATGTGAAACGTCTAGGGTAAACCATGGAAAGTTTTGTGGGGCCTGGATGCGGAAAGGGAGCTGTGGTTTCGGTGCATTATACATGACAGCTGGAGACTGAGTGTGAACGAATGTGGCCTTTGTTGTCTATTCCTAGCGCTACCTCGCGCACGTGTGGAGGGGGGGGGGTTGTTATTTCATGTGTAGCTGGGTGGGGATGGGAATGATTAAATGCAGACAGTATGAATTATGTACATGCGTACGTCTGTGTGTATATATATATATATATATATATATATATATATATATATATATATATATATATATATATATATATATATATATATATATATATATATGTATATATATATATATATATATATATATATATATATATATATATATATATATATATATATATATATATATATATATATATATATTGGAAAGGATCACAATTTTGCGCGTGATCAAGATATTCTTATGAGTCCACGGGGAAAATGAAACACAAAAAGTTCACAAGTGCACTTTCGTGTAATAATCACATCATCAGGGGAGACACAAGAGAGAAATATAACAGTCTGTTGATATACATGGTTTTGGACAATCACATGTTTACCAAATGGCGTCCTAGCTTCGTCTCTTCGATGTATATCAACTGACTGTTATATTTCTCTCTTGTGTCTCCCCTGATGATGTGATTATTACACGAAAGTGCACTTGGGAACTTTTTGTGTTTCATTTTCCCCGTGGACTCATAAGAATATATATATATATATATATATATATATATATATATATATATATATATATATATATATATATATATATATACATATATATATATATATATATATATATATATATATATATACATATATACATACATATATATATATATATATATATATATATATATATATATATATATATATATATACATACATACATATACATATATATATATATGTGTGTGCGTGTGTGTGTGTATGTGGGTGGGTTGGGCCATCCTTTCGTCTGTTTCCTTGCGCTACCTCGCTAACGCGGGAGGCAGCGACAAAGTAAAATAGATAAAATATATATATATATATAT
Source organism: Panulirus ornatus (assembly GCF_036320965.1). Classification (NCBI taxonomy): domain Eukaryota; kingdom Metazoa; phylum Arthropoda; class Malacostraca; order Decapoda; family Palinuridae; genus Panulirus; species Panulirus ornatus. The sequence continues at coordinate 52,361,632 of NC_092226.1, forward strand.
ATATATATATATATATATATATATATATATATATATATATATATATATATATATATATATATATATTCCTGATTAAGATATTCTTTATAGTATTATTGTTGCTAAAGGCAACATTTACATTAAAGATTTAAGCAACATGGGAAGCAAAGTGAAATTATCATTAAAAGGGAGAACTAAAAATTCTTGGTGTCAATGGGAGGTTTGGGTTCAACTCTATAAAATGATTTCTTTGCTAACTTAAGGGATTTATCAATGAAAGGTTTAGGGTACTTTAACTTAGATCCAATAGAATATATCTTCTCAAACTCATCATCAATAAACTCTGGAGTGCAAATAAGTAATGCCCTAAGGAACATAGATCGAAATGATGATAATTTAACTCTGTCATGTTGAGATGAGTAATAATGGATATATGAGCATACATTGGTGGGTTTTCTGTATATGCTAAATTTAAACTTGTTTCCTTGCTTATAGGTCATGCAATCTTAAAATGGTAACATACCATTATTTTTATTTTCTTCAGTAAATTTGATGGAATTTACTAAATCCCTTAAATCCCTTACGTTGGCTAAGAAATCATTTTATAGAGTTGAGCCCAAACCTCCCATTAACACCAAGAATCTTTTACTTCTCCCTTTTGATAATTTCACTTTACTTCCCATGTTGCTTAAATCCCTTAATGTAAATGTTGCCTTTAGCAACAATAATACAATAAAGAATATCTTAATCAGGAATTCACCAGAATATATATATATATATATATATATATATATATATATATATATATATATATATATATATATATATATATATATATATATATATATATATATATATATGTATATATACGTTAATGACCCACTTAGGCCGAATGACCGCCAAGCTCACAGTGATCATCACTTTTGTAGGCTAGGGAAAAGCTGATAACACTCGTACATTTAATACCTAACTATAATGACATGAATGAATGTGACATAGATAAAAATAAACATGGAGTAACTCAATGAAACATCCTACCACACAAATGGTTGCGACATAGCAAGGTTGATGGTCACCATGCACTGGTGTACGTAGGTGCTGAACCATGCATGTTGATAGGGTTTGCATCCTAGCAACATACTGACGGCAGTACTATCAGTAACTACAAGCGAGATAACTCATATAGTACGGAACTGATATGAAAAGGAAGAATTACGGGAAAGGCAATTAACCTAATTCCATACAAAGCCCTTCAAGCTATGATAATTATTCCTGCCGCACAGTTTGATGATGACCTTCTACAGGTCTCACGTTTTTTTAAGTTCACTTCGTGGCGTATCACCTTGTTGCACCAGTCATTATGACATGAGTGACCTTACCTGTACTGTAGACAGGTCGTGTTCGTGCGTGTACCCGTGCTGCAGAAACAGACCGAGTTCCCCAGGTGAGGCCGGTCAGCGTTCACACTGGGTTACCGCCGTACCGCCTCCTTGGGTCTAACAGGTTCCCCCCCAGCACGGCGTTGGTATGGTTCACCTGCGTCTCACCATAGCTAAGACTCTCTCCCTAGAACCTGGACCACTGGAACTGGGTCCTGTTGAAATACAAACCATCAGCCTCCATAGTGTCACAATATCGGTTCGTTAACCCAAATGGGAGTAAGCCTGACACCTTGATCACATCCTGCTGTGACGATGCAAGGTATTACTCACCGGAATTATGATCAATATTGTTCTCTCTCTCTCTCTCTCTCTCTCTCTCTCTCTCTCTCTCTCTCTCTCTCTCTCTCTCTCTCTCTCTCTCTCTCTCTCTCTCTCTCTCTCTCTCTCTCTCTCTCTAGTCTTAGGACCTGTCGGTGAGAGTGCACATCCTCCTTCATGTGACGCTGCTGGGAGACTGCTCAGATAGTCCTCATCAGCTGGGTGCAGATCCCTCATGTGCCCGAGTAATGAACTTAATGATTCAAATGACCCCTTCTTCACCCTTGTCTCATTGCTCTGTGTCACTGTGTGTCCCTTAGCACTGTCTCTCCTTGAATGAACTTTGTGAATATAACATTTTTTGGGCACATTTGCTTATATGGGAGACACACTACTGGCAGGTGCCATGTCTCGTTTAACAATTCAACTTCCACAGTTAACTTACACCAAAGATACCAGCCATATAGGATCTTAAACGATAATTCACGTTGTTTTAAAAGTGTGGTATTTTGCTCATTAACTGCTGAACAGTTTGGAAAGGTCCCCATAAAAGGTAAACCTGCGCCACGGGGCCAAGAGATGGGATGGAGGGTTTGCAAGAGGCAAAATGAAACCTTAAGAATCATACTTGGTTGCTCGAGGTCCGTTAAAGTACTCAACATACAGAAAGAACTTGGTATACCCAGTATTGAAGACAGAATACTGGAAATCAGTTTTTTAATGAGACTGAAACTTGTGCGTGGTGATCCAGATAGTGTTGTCTCTAAAAAATTGTTAAACCATGTATGCCATCATGGCACAAGTGAATGTAAATGGATCCAAATAGCAGCCAACCACATGACAATGCTTTGCGTACATAATTTGTATAAATTTAGGAAGCAGCAGCATTGCCTGCCTCCCTGGCAGATTACTCCCTTTGACGTCATTACACCTACTTATCCACCAAAGACACTAATTACTTATAATCTTTACCTTCAACACTTAGCCAAGACCAGTGCTCTTGACCATATACAGAAACTCCACACTGACCTCCTGACTGACAATAACATAACCCAGTGCATCCATACTGACGGTTCTCGCGACTGGGACTGCCACTGGGAGGGCAGGCGGTTCTGCCATTGTGATCCAGGCCAATGGTAATAGATTAGAGAAATATTTTAGAATAAACAACTGGGCATCTACGCTACATACTGAACTGTTCGCTACACTTATCGCTCCTGAGCAGATAGAAATCATTGCCACAGACAGCTTAATTATCTCTGATTATCCTCACTACTTGCCATTAACACCCTGAGATAAGAATATAACATGCTGGTCTCTGAAGTCAGACACAAATACTCAGACATTATTGCTCAAGGGATTCAAATCAAATTGTTAAGGACTACCTCTCATACAGGCCTCCGTGAGCATGACAAAGCTGATGCTTTAGCCAAGCTTGCACTTAGTAATGGTGATGTTGAAAACATTGGGTTGTCAATTAGAAACCTCAAAACTGTAATTAGGAAGGAACTAGCTGACCTCCTTCAAGCACGAAGACGAGTTCAGATATGCACAAGTAGAAACATTTTCCATCACAGTAAAATGTGTAAAGTGGAACATGTATATGGAGAAAGTAATGAGATCAGCAGATTACATGATGCTGTAATTGATAGACTACAGCTAGGCTATAGGTACTACTGGCGCTTTGGCGCAACTGGAGATGTTAACCGTGTGAACTGTAAAGTTTGTGGTCAAAGACTTGGACACAAACTAGAACACTATGCTTTAGAATGTGAAAAAATAGAGCCTATTAGGGATAGATCTAAACAAACCTTACAAGAAATGTCACAACACATTGCTAAAACAAGATACCTGAAACTTTAAGTTTGTATCCACTTTTTGCATCTTATCGGTAAAACTTATCGTATGAAACTATGTAAAATATGTGATGAAATACGAATTGTAATATCATATGTAATAACAACCCACTGGGGTCTGAGTAAAACCCTTTGTGACCCCTGTAATCCTTTTGCGCTACCGCTCACAGGATGAGCATGGGGTGCACAATAAATTTGCCGGGACACCGGCACAAATCAAATCAAGAGGCTTGTTTACTCACTCATTCCCTCCATGTGTCCAAACCACTTCAACACACCCTCTTGTGCTTTCTTAACCACAATTTTTTTATTACCACACATCTCTCTTACCCTTTCATTACTTACTCGATCAAACCACTTCACACTACTTATTGTCCTCAAACATCTCATTTCCAACGCATCCACCCTCCTCCGCACAACCCTATCTATAGCCCATGCCTCGCAGCCATACAATATTGTTGGAACTACTGTTGCTTCACATACCCATTTTTGCTCTCACAGATAATCTCAGCGTTCTCTCTTTCAACATATTCTTCATCTCCCCAGAACATTCACCCCCTCCCTACCATATGACTCACTTCCGCTTCCATGTTTCCATTCGCTGCCAAGTGCACTCCCAGATATCTAAAACACTTCATTTCCTCCATTTTTTTTTTTCCATAAAACTTTACATCCCAGCTAATGTCCCTTAACCTTGCTGAGCCTAATTACTTTCTCCTTTCACACACTCTTTCAGACGCAAGTCACCAACTTCTGCAGTTTCCCAATGGAATCAGCCACTAGCGCTGTATCATGGGCGGACAACAACTGACTTCCTGATGGTTGAGATGTGGATACCCAGACCCAGGTCCTTCTTGTTGAATTGTCGTGGGGCAAGGACCTTTGTTGTGAGCTGTCTGTCCATGGGTTTATGGCGGGCTGGTGCTTCCCACTGCACCTGCGTACATTGAGAGGACTCGGGAGGTTTCGTAGTATCCTGTCGTAACTGCACTACAGTCCTCAACATTCTCTCCTGAATTTCTGTTTGCTGTTGTAGTAATCGCTCCAGTATTGCCACGTGGTCATCTTGTCGTTGAACCACAGCTTTGATGACGGTGTTGGTTACCTCCTTGGTAGCACTTAGATCTTCATGACCGCATCGTTGATGTAAGAGATGGTGGCATCCTTGAAAACGTCACTGGTAGTAGCAACAGTTTTGTCGACGATCTTCGAAGAAACGTTTCTCCAGCTCGAGAAGGGGGTCTGTGGTCGGACTGAGTCCCCTCCCTGTTGGTTGGGGCCGGCTGGGGTTCAGGAGGGTCAGGTCAGTTTGCACTGGTGGTGACTGCCACGCCGGCTGGTTGGTAAGGGTGGGAAATTCTGTGGTGTTAGCTGTGGAAGGTGCCGGGTTTAGTGATGGCCCTCGCGCGTCTGGATTATGTTTCGTGGGAGGCGTGGAATGCCGATCCTTGGTTTTTTTTTCTGACAGATAACACTGGCTGCTGTATGTACTCCTGCACAGTTGACATATTTAAGGCTAAATTGTTCCCTTGTTGGGCTATGACTGCACAATGTCTCGGTTCATGATCACCGGCATAGAAACGGCGCCGAGGCTGGTATCTGCACTGTGATGCCACGTGGTTCCAACGGCAGCACTTACAACAGAGAATGGCGGGTTCTGTATATTCCAGCACTGGGAAGCCTGATGCCAGTCCCTCCACATAGACGTAATCTGGGATACTCTTACCTTCCTAGTGGACTACAAGGTTGTCTGTAGGTTTAGCCTGAGTCATATGCCTTGTAATATTTGCAATATCAGGGTACTCACACAGCAATAGTTCATGGTCCAAAGCAGAGGGGAATCGCTTACAGACAGTTTCTTTTTGTTAAGAGTTTCCTTCCCTGAGTACAGTGTCTTTAAGTCCAGTAGACGTGAGAAACAGCCAGTTCTGCCTGCTTGATGATTTGATGAAAAGGCAGTATTTCCCGAATAGCATGATCGTTTGATTGGTGTCAAGTTGGGTTATCACTTGAAGAAACCACGTTATTTCATCACCATCATACAATTTGTAGTCCTTAGGAAAGTGTAAGTTTCTGCTTTGTAGTACTGGAACACTGTTGGTTATAACTGTGGGCAAGTGTTTGTTATGACCGGTACGGCTAGTATTTCCCGCTGTGGCACTCGCCGTTGAGCCCGTGGTGACCTCGTTGGCTTGTTTCTTAGTACGCTGGATAGCACGTTTTCTGACACTTCTTGTATGATGTACAGTCCATTCTTGAGTTGTATCGTCATCTTCATCACTAGATTCACTGTTGATTTGTTCCAAGTCACTGGGGCTCCGTAACTGATCAGAATCGTCGTCGCCTGACCTCCATGCCGGTGTTGGAGTGAGTGTCAGACGCGACCTATCACAACCGTGGGTCAGGTTAAACTAGCAATCCGTTCTGAATTAAACAACCTTGGTAGCATCACAAACCCTTGCCGCAGACCAGACTTTAATGGGAAAACCCGCTCTCCTCTCTTCCTATTCGTAGACATGAATTACACCCTTCATAAAAACTTCTCACTGCATCTGGTAACTTACCTTCTACACCAATAATTCTTAATACCTTCCATAAACCCTCCCTTCCTTGTATTTGAACTTTCTAAACAGAGAAACAGAGAAGGAGTCACGCGTGGAATGCTCATCTTCCTCGAAGGCTCAGCTTGGGGTGTCTAAATGTGTGTGAATGTAACCAAGATGAGAAAAAAGGAGAAATAGGTAGTTTGTTTGAGGAAAGGAACCTGGATTTTGTGGCTCTGAGTGAAAGGATGCTCAAGGGTAAAGGGGAAGAGTGGTTCGGGAATGTCTTGGGGAGTAAAGTCAGAGGTTAGGGAGAGGACTAGAGCAAGGGAAGAAGTAGCACTACTCCTGAAACAGGAGTGGTAGGGAGCATGTGATAGAGTGTAAGAAAGTAAACTCTATATTGATATGGGTAAAACTGAAAGTGGATGGAGAGAGATGGGTGATTATTGGCGCATATGCACCTGGGCATGAGAAGAAAGATCATGAGAGGCAAGTGTTTTGGGAGCAGCTGAGTGAGTGTGTTAGTACTTTTGATGCACGAGACCGGGTTATAGTGATGGGTGACTTGAATGCAAGGGTGAGTAATGTGGCAGTTAAGGGAATAATTGGTGTACATGGGGTGTTCAGTGTTGTAAATGGAAATGGTAAAGAGCTTGCAGATTTATGTGCTGAAAAAGGACTGGTGATTGGGAATGCCTATTTTAAAAAGAGATATATACATAAGTATACGTATGTAAGTAGGAGAGAAGGCAAGAGATAGATAAAGGAATAAGTGTTAATTGACAGGCGCGCGAAAGAGAGACTTTTGAATGTTAATGTGCTGAGAGGTGCAACTGCAGAGATGTCTGATCATTGTCTTGTGGAGGCGAAGGTGAAGATTTGTAGAGGTTTTCAGAAAAGAAAAGAGAATGTTGGGGTGAAGAGAGTGGTGAGAGTAAGTGAGCTTGGGAAGGCGACTTGTGTGAGGAAATACCAGGAGAGACTGAGTACAGAATGGAAAAAGGTGAGAACAAAGGACGTAAAGAGAGTGGGGGAGGAATGGGGTGTACTTAGGGAAACAGTGATGGCTTGTGCAAAAGATGCTTGTGGCTGAGAAGCGTGGGAGGTGGGCTTGGTTTGGATGGTACTGCAGTGGAATTTATTAAAAAGGGGGTGTGACTGTGTTGTTGACTGACTGGTAAGGATGTTTAATGTATGTAAGACTCAGGCTGAGGTGCCTGAGGATTGGCGGAATGCATGCATAGTTCTACTGTATAAATGCACAGGGGATAAAGGTGAGTGCTTAAATTACACAGGTTTTTACAGAAGTTTGTTGAGTATTCCTGGAAATTATATGGGAGGGTATTGATTGAGAGGGTGAAAGCATATACAGAGCATCTGACTGGGGAAGAGCAGTGTGGTTTCAGAAGTGGTAGAGGATGTGAGGATCAGAAGTTTGCTTTCAAGAATGTATGAGAAATACTTAGAAAAGCAAATAAATTTGCATGTAGCATTTATGGATCTGGAGAAGGCATATAATAGAGTTCATATAGATGCTCTGTGGAAGCTACTAAGAATATATGGTGTGGGAGGCAAGTTCTTAGAAGCAGAGAAAAGTTTTTTACCGAGGATGTAAGGCATGTGTACGAGTAGGAAGAGAAGAAAGTGATTGGTTCTCAGTGAACGTCAGTTTGCAGCAGGAGTGCGTGACGTCTCCATGGTTGTTTAATTTGTTTATGGATGGTGTTGTTAGGGAGGTGAATGCAAGAGTTTTGGAAAGACTGGCTAGTATGCAGTCTGTTGTGGATGAGAGAGCTTGGGAAGTGAGTCTATTGTTGTTCGCTGATGATACAGAGCTAGTGGTTAATTCGGGTGAGAAACTGCAGAAACTGGTGACTGAGTTTGGTAAAGTGTGTGAAAGAAGAAAGCTGAAAGTAGATGTGAATAAGAGCAAGGTTATTATGTACAGTAGGGTTGAGGGACAAGTCAATTGAGAGGTAAGTTTGAATGGAGAAAAACTGGAGGAAGTGAAGTGTTTTAGATATCTGGGAGTGGATTTCGCAGCGGATGGAACCATGGAAGCGGAAGTGAGTCACAGAGTGGGGGAGGGGGCGAAAGTTCTGGTAGCGTTGAAGAATGTGCGGAAGGCGAGAACATTATCTCGCAAAGCAAAACTGGGTATGTTTGAAGGTACATTGGTTTCAACAATGTTATATGGTTGCGAGGCGTGGGCTATAAATAGAGTTGTGCGGAGGAGGGTGTATGTGTGGGAAATGAGATGCTTGAGAACAATATGTGGTGTGAGGTGGTTCGATCAGGTAAGTAATGAAAGGATAAGAGAGATGTGTGGTAATAAAAAGAGTGTGGTTGAAAGAGCAGAAGAGGGTATTTCGAAATGGTTTGGTCACATGGACAGAATGAGTGAAGAAAGATTGACAGAGAGGATATATGTGTCAGAGGTGGAGGGAGCGAGAAGTGGGAGACCAAATTGGAGATGAAAAGATGGAATGAAAAAGATTTTAAGCGATCGGAGCTAAACATGCAGGAGGGTGAAAGGCGTGCAAGGAATAGAGTGAATTGGAACGATGTGGTATACCGGGGTCGACGTGCTGTCAATGGATTGAACCAGGCCATGTGAAGCGTCTAGAGTAAACCATGGAAAGTTTTGTGGGGCCTGGATGTAAAAAGGGAGCTGTGGTGTCGGTCCATCATGAATGACAGCTAGAGACTGAGTGTGAACGAATGTGGCCTTTGTTGTCTTTTTTTAGCGCTACCTCGTGCGCATGAGGGTGAAGGGGGTTGTAATTTCGTGTGTGGCGGGGTGGCGACGAAAATGAATATAGGTGGCAGGTACGATTTATATATGTGTATATATATATATATATATATATATATATATATATATATATATATATATATATATATATATATATATATATATATATATATTTGCTTTGTCGCTGTCTCCCGCGTTTGCGAGGTAGCGCAAGGAAACAGACGAAAGAAATGGCCCAATCCACCCACATACACATGTATATACATACGTCCACACACGCAAATATACATACCTACACAGCTTTCCATGGTTTACCCCAGACGCTTCACATGCCTTGATTCAATCCACTGACAGCACGTCAACCCCGGTATACCACATCGCTCCAATTCACTCTATTCCTTGCCCTCCTTTCACCCTCCTGCATGTTCAGGCCCCGATCACACAAAATCTTTTTCACTCCATCTTTCCACCTCCAATTTGGTCTCCCTCTTCTCCTCGTTCCCTCCACCTCCGACACATATATCCTCTTGGTCAATCTTTCCTCACTCATTCTCTCCATGTGCCCAAACCATTTCAAAACACCCTCTTCTGCTCTCTCAACCACGCTCTTTTTATTTCCACACATCTCTTTTACCCTTACGTTACTTACTCGATCAAACCACCTCACACCACACATTGTCCTCAAACATCTCATTTCCAGCACATCCATCCTCCTGCGCACAACTCTATCCATAGCCCACGCCTCGCAACCATACAACATTGTTGGAACCACTATTCCTTCAAACATACCCATTTTTGCTTTCCGAGATAATGTTCTCGACTTCCACACATTCTTCAAGGCTCCCAGAATTTTCGCCCCCTCCCCCACCCTATGATCCACTTCCGCTTCCATGGTTCCATCCGCTGCCAGATCCACTCCCGGATATCTAAAACACTTCACTTTCTCCAGTTTTTCTCCATTCAAACTCACCTCCCAATTGACTTGACCCTCAACCCTACTGTACCTAATAACCTTGCTCTTATTCACATTTACTCTTAACTTTCTTCTTTCACACACTTTACCAAACTCAGTCACCAGCTTCTGCAGTTTCTCACATGAATCAGCCACCAGCGCTTTATCATCAGCGAACAACAACTGACTCACTTCCCAAGCTCTCTCATCCCCAACAGACTTCATACTTGCCCCTCTTTCCAAAACTCTTGCATTCACCTCCCTAACAACCCCATCCATAAACAAATTAAACAACCATGGAGACATCACACACCCCTGCCGCAAACCTACATTCACTGAGAACCAATCACTTTCCTCTCTTCCTACACGTACACATGCCTTACATCATCGATAAAAACTTTTCACTGCTTCTAACAACTTACCTCCCACACCATATATTCTTAATACCTTCCACAGAGCATCTCTATCAACTCTATCATATGCCTTCTCCAAATCCATAAATGCTACATACAAATCCATTTGTATATATATATATATATATATATATATATATATATATATATATATATATATATATATATATATATATATATATATATATATATATATATATATATATATATATATATATATATATATATATATATATATATATATATATATATGTTTTAGAAGAGGAACCTGGATGTTTTCTGTCTGAGTGAAACGAAGCTCAAGGGTAAAGGGGAAGAGCGGTTTGGGAATGTCTTGGGAGTAAATTCAGGGGTTGGTGAGAGGACAAGAGGAAAGGAAGGAGTAGTACTGCTCCTGAAGCAGGATTGTGAGAAGAAAGGAAGGAGCAGTACTGCTCCTGAGGCAGGAGTTGTGGGAGTATGTGATAGAGTATAAGAAAGTAAACTCTAGATTGATATGGATAAAACTGAAAGTGGATGGAGAGAGATGGGTGATTGTTGGTTCCTATGCACCTAGTCATGAGAAGAAAAATCATGAGAGGCAAGTGTTTTGGGAGCAGCTGAGTGAATGTGATAGTAACTTTGATGCACGAGACGGGGTTATAGTGATGGTTGATGTGAATGCAAAGGTGAATAATGTGGCAGTTGAGGATATAAGTGGTGTACTGGGGTGTTCAGTGTTGTAAATGGAAATTGTCAAACGGTTGTAGAATTGTGCGCTGAAAAAGACTGGTGATTGGCAATTCCTGGTTAAAAAGAGAGATATCATAAGTATACGTATGTAAGTAAGAGAGATGAACAGAGAGCGTTATTGGATTACGTGTTCATGTGCTGAGAGGGGGAACTGGAGGGATGTTTGATCTTTATCTTGTGGAAGCGAAGGTGAAGATATGTAGAAGTTTTCAGAAAAGAAGAGAGAATGTTGGGGTGAAGAGAGCGGTGAGAGTAAGTGAGCATGGAAAGGAGACTTTTGCGAGGAAGTACTATGAGAGATTGAGTGCACAATGGAAAAAAGGTGAAAGCAAAGGAAGTAAGGGGAGTGGGGGAGGAATGGGATATATTTAGGGTAACAGTGATGATTTGCGTAAAAGATGCTTGTGGCATGAGAATGGTGAAAGGTGGGAAGATTAGATTAGAAGATTAGTGAGTGGTGGGATGAAGAAGTGAGATTGTTGGTGAAAGAAAAGAGAGAGGGATTTAGACGAGTTTTGCAGGGAAATAGTGCAAATGACTCAGAGATGTATAAAATAAAGGGACAGGAGGTCAAGAGAAAGAGAGGTGAAAAAGAGGGCAAAGAAAGTTAGGGTGAGAGAGTATCATTAAATATTAGGGAAATAAAGTAGTGGTGATGTGAGAAGGAGATGAAGTGAGTATTTTCAATGTATGTTGAATGTGTTTGATGATACAGTTGCAGAAAAAGGGTGTTTTGGTCGAGGTGGTATGGGAAGTGAGAGGGTCAGGGAGAATGATTTGGTAAACAGAGAAAAGGTAGTGAAAGCTTTGCGAGAGATGAAAGCCGGCAAGGCGGCGGGTTTGGATTGTATTACTGTGGAACTTATCAAGAAAGGGGATGACTGTCGTTGACTGGTTGATAAGGATATTCAATGTATGTATGGTTCATGATGAAGTGCCTGAGGATTGGCGAAATGCATGCATAGTTCCATTTTACAAAGGCAAAGGGGATAAAGGTGAGTGTTCAAATTACAGAGGTATAAGTTTGTTGGGTATTCCTGTGAAATTTTATGGGAGGCATGTACAGAGCATCAGATTTTGGAAGAGCAGTGTGGTTTCAGAAGTCGTAGAGGATGTGTGGATCAGGTGTTTCCTTTAAACAATGTATGTGAAAAATACTTAGAAAAACAAATGGATTTGTATGTAGCATTTATGGGTCTGGAGAAAGCATATGATAGTGTTGATGGATATGCTCTGTGGAAGGTATTACGAGTATATGGTGTGGAAAGCAAGTTGCTGGAAGCAGTGAAAAGTTTTTACCGAGGATGTAAGGCATGTGTGCGAGTAAGAAGAGAGGAAAGTGACCGGCTCTCATTGAATGTCGGTTTGCTTCAGAGATGCGTGATATCTCTATATTTGTTCAATTTGTTTATGGATGGGGTTAGGGAGGTGGACGCAAGAGTTTTAAAGAGAGGGACAATTATGCGGTATGTTGTGGATGAGATGGCTTGGGAAGTGAGTCAGTTGTTGTTCGCTAATGATACAGCGCTGGTGGTTGATTCGGGTTAGATACTGCAGAAGCTGGTGACTGAGTTTGGTAATGTATGTGAAAGAAGAAAGCTGAGAGTAAATGTGAATAAGAGCAAGGGTATTATGTACAGCAGGGTTGAGGGACAAGTCAATTGGGAGGTAAGTTTGAATGGAGAAAAACTGGAGGAAGAGAAGGGCTTTATATATCTGGAGTGGATCTGGCAGCGGATGGAACCATGGAAGCGGAAGTGAATCACAGGGTGGGGGAGGGGACGAAAGTTCTGGAAGCGTTGAAAAATGTGTGGAAGTCGAGAACATTATCTCGGAAATCAAAAATGGATATGTTTGAAGGGATAGTCGTTCCAATAATGTTATATGGATGTGAGGCTTGGCCTATAGATAGGGTTGTGCGGAGGAGGGTGGATGTGCTGGAAATGTTTGAGGACAATATGTGAGGTGGTTGAGAGAGCAGAAGAGGATGTATTGAAATAGTTTGGTCGCATGGAGAGAATAAGTGAGGAAAGATTACAAAGAGGATATTTGTGTCAAAAGTGGAGGGAACGAGGCGAAGTGGGAGACCAAATTGGAGGTGGAAGGATGAAGTGAAAAAGATTTTGAGCGATCGGAGCCTAAACATGCAGGAGGGTGAAAGGCGTGAAAGGAATAGAGTGAATTGAAACGATGTGGTATACCGGGATCGACGTGCTATCAATGGATTGAACCAGGCATATGAAGCGTCTGGGTAAACCAAGGAAAGTTTTGTGGGGCCTGGATGTAAAGGGAGCTGTGGTTTCGGTCATTATAATGACAGCTAGAGACTAGTGTGACGAATGTAGCCTTTGTTGTCTTTTTTAGCGCTACCTCGTGCGCATGAGGGTGAGGGGGTTATATTTCATGTGTGGCGGGGTGGCGACGAAAATGAATATAGGTGGAGGTCCAGCACATCCATCCTCCTGCGCACAAACTCTATCCATAGCCCACGCCTCGCAACCATACAACATTGTTGGAACCACTATTCCTCAAACATACCCATTTTTGCTTTCCGAGATAATGTTCTCGACTTCCACACATTCTTCAAGGCCCCCAGAATTTTCGCCCCCTCCCCCACCCTATGATCCACTTCCGCTTCCATGGTTCCATCCGCTGCCAGATCCACTCCCAGATATCTAAAACACTTCACTTCCTAAGTGTATATATGTATATGTCTGTATATATACATATATACATATATATATATATATATATATATATATATATATATATATATATATATATATATATATATATATATATATATATATATATATATATATATATATATATATATATATATTTATATATATATATATATATATACATATATATATAATATGTATATATATATATATATATATATATATATATATATATATATATATATATATATATATATATATATATATATATATATATATATATATATATATATATATATATATATATATATATATATATACATATGTTTTAGAAGAGGAACCTGGATGTTTTGGGTCTGAGTGAAACGAAGCTCAAGGGTAAAGGGGAAGAGCGGTTTGGGAATGTCTTGGGAGTAAATTCAGGGGTTGGTGAGAGGACAAGAGGAAAGGAAGGAGTAGTACTGCTCCTGAAGCAGGATTGTGAGAAGAAAGGAAGGAGCAGTACTGCTCCTGAGGCAGGAGTTGTGGGAGTATGTGATAGAGTATAAGAAAGTAAACTCTAGATTGATATGGATAAAACTGAAAGTGGATGGAGAGAGATGGGTGATTGTTGGTTCCTATGCACCTAGTCATGAGAAGAAAATCATGAGAGGCAAGTGTTTTGGGAGCAGCTGAGTGAATGTGATAGTAACTTTGATGCACGAGACGGGGTTATAGTGATGGTTGATGTGAATGCAAAGGTGAATAATGTGCCAGTTGAGGATATAAGTGGTGTACTGGGGTGTTCAGTGTTGTAAATGGAAATTGTCAAACGGTTGTAGAATTGTGCGCTGAAAAAGACTGGTGATTGGGAATTCCTGGTTAAAAAGAGAGGTATCATAAGTATACTTATGTAAGTAGGAGAGATGAACAGAGAGCGTTATTGGATTACGTGTTCATGTGCTGAGAGGGGGAACTGGAGGGATGTTTGATCTTTATCTTGTGGAAGCGAAGATGAAGATATGTAGAAGTTTTCAGAAAAGAAGAATGTTGGGGTGAAGAGAGCGGTGAGAGTAAGTGAGCATGGAAAGGAGACGTTTGCGAGGAAGTACTATGAGAGATTGAGTGCACAATGGAAAAAAGGTGAAAGCAAAGGAAGTAAGGGGAGTGGGGGAGGAATGGGATATATTTAGGGTAACAGTGATGATTTGCGTAAAAGATGCTTGTGGCATGAGAATGGTGAAAGGTGGGAAGATTAGAAGATTAGAAGATTAGTGAGTGGTGGGATGAAGAAGTGAGATTGTTAGTGAAAGAAAAGAGAGAGGGATTTAGACGAGTTTTGCAGGGAAATGGTGCAAATGACTCAGAGATGTATAAAATAAAGAGACAGGAGGTCAAGAGAAAGAGAGGTGAAAAAGAGGGGTAAAGAAAGTTAGGGTGTGAGAGTATCATTAAATTTTAGGGAAATAAAGTAGTAGTGATGTGAGAAGGAGATGAAGTGAGTATTTTCAATGTATGTTGAATGTGTATGATAATACAGTTGCAGAAAAAGGGTGTTTTGGTCGAGGTGGTATGGGAAGTGAGAGGGTCAGGGAGAATGATTTGGTAAACAGAGAAGAGGTAGTGAAAGCTTTGCGAGAGATGAAAGCCGGCAAGGCGGCGGGTTTGGATG
The DNA here is from genome assembly GCF_036320965.1 of Panulirus ornatus. Classification (NCBI taxonomy): domain Eukaryota; kingdom Metazoa; phylum Arthropoda; class Malacostraca; order Decapoda; family Palinuridae; genus Panulirus; species Panulirus ornatus. The sequence continues at coordinate 52,376,900 of NC_092226.1, forward strand.
GTATTACTGTGGAATTCATCAAAAAAGGGGATGACTGTGTCGTTGACTGGTTGATGAGGATATTCAATGTATGTATGGTTCATGATGAAGTGCCTGAGGATTGGCGAAATGCATGCATAGTTCCATTTTACAAAGGCAAAGGGGATAAAGGTGAGTGTTCAAATTACAGAGGTATAAGTTTGTTGGGTATTCCTGTGAAATTTTATGGGAGGCATGTACAGAGCATCAGATTTTGGAAGAGCAGCGTGGTTTCAGAAGTCGTAGAGGATGTGTGGATCAGGTGTTTCCTTTAAACAATGTATGTGAAAAATACTAAGAAAAACAAATGGATTTGTATGTAGCATTTATGGATCTGGAGAAAGCATATGATAGTGTTGATGGATATGCTCTGCGGAAGGTAGTACGAGTATATGGTGTGGAAAGCAAGTTGCTGGAAGCAGTGAAAAGTTTTTACCGAGGATGTAAGGCATGTGTACGAGTAAGAAAAGAGGAAAGTGACCGACTCTCATTGAATGTCGGTTTCCTTTTGAGATGCGTGATATTTGTTCAATTTGTTTATGGATGGGGTTAGGGAGGTGGACGCAAGAGTTTTAAAAAGAGGGACAATTATGTGGTATGTTGTGGATGAGATGGCTTGGGAAGTGAGTCAGTTGTTGTTCGCTATGATACAGTGCTGGTGGCTGATTCGGGTTAGATACTGCAGAAGCTGGTGACTGAGTTTGGCAATGTATGTGAAAGAAGAAAGCTGAGAGTAAATGTGAATAAGAGCAAGGGTATTATGTACAGCAGGGTTGAGGGACAAGTCAATTGGGAGGTAAGTTTGAATGGAGAAAAACTGGAGGAAGAGAAGGGCTTTATATATCTGGAGTGGATCTGGCAGCGGATGGAACCATGGAAGCGGAAGTGAATCACAGGGTGGGGGAGGGGGCGAAAGTTCTGGAAGCGTTGAAAAATGTGTGGAAGTCGAGAACATTATCTCGGAAATCAAAAATGGATATGTTTGAAGGGACAGTCGTTCCAATAATGTTATATAGATGTGAGGCTTGGCCTATAGATAGGGTTCTGCGGAGGAGGGTGGATGTGCTGGAAATGAGATGTTTGAGGACAATATGTGGTGTGAGGTGGTTGAGAGAGCAGAAGAGGATGTATTGAAATAGTTTGGTCACATGGAGAGAATGAGTGAGGAAAGATTACAAAGAGGATATTTGTGTCAAAAGTGGAGGGAACGAGGCGAAGTGGGAGACCAAATTGTAGGTGGAAGGATGAAATGAAAAAGATTTTGAGTGATCGGGACCTGAACATGCAGGAGGGTGAAAGGCGTGAAAGGAATAGAGTGAATTGAAACGATGTGGTATACGGGGATCGACGTGCTATCAATGGATTGAACCAAGGCATATGAAGCGTCTGGGGTAAACCAAGGAAAGTTTTGTGGGGCCTGGATGTGGAAAGGGAGCTGTGGTTTCGGTGCATTATATATGACAGCTAGAGCCTCAGTGTGACCGAATGTAGCCTTTGTTGTCTTTTCCTGACGATAACCCGCGCGCTTGCGGCGGAGGAGGTTGACATTTCATGTGTGGTGGGGTGGCGACGTGAATGAATAAAGGCAGCAAGTATGAATTATGTACATGTGTATATATGTATATGTCTGTGTATGTATATATATGTATTCGTTGAAATATATAGTTATGTATATGCGGGTGTGTGGACGTGTATGTATATATATTGAGTATGTGGGTGGGTTGGGCCATTCTTTCGTCTGTTTGCTTGCGCTACCTCGCTAACGCGGGACACAGCGACAAAGTATAACAATGAATATATATATATATATATATATATATATATATATATATATATATATATATATATATATATATATATATATATATATATATATATATACATCATCTATCTATTTTGCTTTGTCGCTGTCTCCCACGTTAGCGAGGTAGCGCAAGAAACAGACGAAAGAATGGCCCAACCCACCCACATACACATGTATATACATACACGTCCACACACGCAAATATACATACCTATAAATCTCAATGTACATATATATATATATATACACACAGAGACATATACATATATGCACATGTATATAAATCATGCTGCCTCCCTTTATTCATTCCCATCGCCACCTCGCCACACATGGAATAACAACCCCCTCCCCACTCATGTGTGCGATTTAGCGCTAGGAAAAGACAACAAAGGCCCCATTCGTTCACACTCAGTCTCTAACTGTCATGAAATAATGCACCGAAACCACAGCTCCCTTTCCACATCCAGATCCCACAGAACTTTCCATGGGTTACCCCAGACGCTTCACATGCCCTGGTTCAATCCATTGACAGCACGTCGACCCCGGTACACCACATCGTTCCAATAAATATATATATATTCATATATATATATATATATATATGTATATATATATATATATATATATATATATATATATATATATATATATATATATATATATATATACATATATATATATATATATATATATATATATATATATATATATATATATATATATATATATATATATATATTTTTCTTTTTTTTTTGCTTTGTCGCTGTCTCCCGCGTTTGCGAGGTAGCGCAAGGAAACAGACGAAAGAAATGGCCCAACCCACCCCCATACACATGTATATACATAAGTCCACACACGCAAATATACATACCTACACAGCTTTCCATGGTTTACCCCAGACGCTTCACATGCCCTGATTCAATCCACTGACAGCAAGTCAACCCCGGTATACCACATCGCTCCAATTCACTCTATTCCTTGCCCTCCTTTCACCCTTCTGCATGTTCAGGCCCCGATCACAAAAAATCTTTTTCACTCCATCTTTCCACCTCCAATTTGGTCTCCCTCTTCTCCTCGTTCCCTCCACCTCCGACACATATATCCTCTTGGTCAATCTTTCCTCACTCATTCTCTCTATGTGCCCAAACCATTTCAAAACACGCTCTTCTGCTCTCTCAACCACGCTCTTTTTATTTCCACACATCTCTCTTACCCTTACGTTACTTACTCGATCAAAGCACCTCACACCACACATTGTCCTCAAACATTTCATTTCCAGCACATCCATCCTCCTGCGCACAACTCTATCCATAGCCCACGCCTCGCAACCATGTAACATTGTTGGAACCGCTATTCCTTCAAACATACCCATTTTTGCTTTCCGAGATAATGTTCTCGACTTCCACACATTCTTCAAGGCTCCCAGAATTTTCGCCCCCTCCCCCACCCTATGATCCACTTCCGCTTCCATGGTTCCATCCGCTGCCAGATCCACTCCCAGATATCTAAAACACTTCACTTCCTCCAGTTTTTCTCCATTCAAACTCACCTCCCAATTGACTTGACCCTCAACCCTACTGTACCTAATAACCTTGCTCTTATTCACATTTACTCTTAACTTTCTTCTTTCACACACTTTACCAAACTCAGTCACCAGCTTCTGCAGTTTCTCACATGAATCAGCCACCAGCGCTGTATCATCAGCGAACAACAACTGACTCACTTCCCAAGCTCTCTCATCCACAACAGGCTTCATACTTGCCCCTCTTTCCAAAACTCTTGCATTCACCTTCCTAACAACCACATCCATAAACAAATTAAACAACCATGGAGACATCACACACCCCTGCCGCAAACCTACATTCACTGAGAACCAATCACTTTCCTCTCTTCCTACACGTACACATGCCTTACATCCTCGATAAAACTTTTCACTGCTTCTAACAATTTGCCTCCCACACCATATATTCTTAATACCTTCCACAGAGCATCTCTATCAACTCTATCATATGCCTTCTCCAGATCCATAAATGCTACATACAAATCCATTTCGTTTTCTAAGTATTTCTCACATACATTCTTCAAAGCAAACACCTGATCCACACATCCTCTACCACTTCTGAAACTACACTGCTCTTCCCCAATCTGATGCTCTGTACATGCCTTCACCCTCTCAATCAATACCCTCCCATATAATTTACCAGGAATACTCAACAAACTTATACCTCTGTAATTTGAGCACTCACTCTTATCCCCTTTGCCTTTGTACAATGGCACTATGCACGCATTCCGCCAATCCTCAGGCACCTCACCGTGAGTCATACATACATTAAATAACCTTACCAACCAGTCAACAATACAGTCACCCCCTTTTTTAATAAATTCCACTGCAATACCATCCAAACCTGCTGCCTTGCCGGCTTCCATCTTCCGCAAAGCTTTTACTACCTCTTCTCTGTTTACCAAATCATTTTCCCTAACCCTCTCACTTTGCACACCACCTCGACCAAAACACCCTATATCTGCCACTCTATCATCAAACACATTCAACAAACCTTCAAAATACTCACTCCATCTCCTTCTCACATCAACACTACTTGTTATCACCTACCCATTTGCGCCCTTCATTGAAGTTCCCATTTGCTCCCTTGTCTTACGCACTTTATTTACCTCCTTCCAGAACATTTTTTTATTCTCCCTAAAATTTAATGATACTCTCTCACCCCAACTCTCATTTGCCCTTTTTTTCACCTCTTGCACCTTTCTCTTGACCTCCTGTCTCTTTCTTTTATACGTCTCCCACTCAATTGCATTTTTTCCCTACAAAAATCGTCCAAATGCCTCTTACTTATTTATTTATTTTGCTTTGTCGCTGTCTCCCGCGTTACCGAGGTAGCGCAAGGAAACAGACGAAAGAATGGCCCAACTCGCCCACATACACATGTATATACATACACGCCCACACACACAAATATACATACCTATACATCTCAATGTACCCATATATATACACACGCAGACATATACATATATACACATGTACATAATTCATACTGTCTGCCTTTATTTGTTCCCATCGCCACCCCACCACACATGGAATAACAACCCCCTCCCCCCCTCATGTGTGCGAGGTAGCGCTAGGAAAAGACAACAAAGGCCCCATTCGTTCACACTCAGTCTATATATGCTGTGATGTAATAATGCACCGAAACCACAGCTCCCTTTCCACATCCAGGCCCCACAGAACTTTCCATGGTTTACCCCAGACGCTTCACATGCCCTGGTTCAATCCATTGACTGCACGTCGACCCCAGTATACCACATCGTTCCAATTCACTGTATTCCTTGCACGCCTTTCACCCTACTGCATGTTCAGGCCCCGATCACTCAAAATCTTTTTCACTCCATCTTTCCACCTAAAATTTGGTCTCCCACTTCTCCTCGTTCCCTCCACCTCCGACACATATATCCTCTTTGTCAATCTTTCCTCACTCATTCTCTCCATGTGACCAAACCATTTCAAAACACCCTCTTCTGCTCTCTCAACCACACTCTTTTTATTTCCACACATCTCTCTTACCCTTACATTACTTACTCGATCAAACCATCTCACACCACATATTGTCCTCAAACATCTCATTTCCAGCACATCCGCCCTCCTGCGCACAACTCTATCCATAGCCCACGCCTCGAAACCATACAACATTGTTGGAACCACTATTCCTTCAAGCATTCTTCAATGCTCCCAGAATTTTCGCCCCCTCCCCCACCCTATGATTCACTTCTGCTTCCATGGTTCCATCCGCTGCCAGATCCACTCCCAGATATCTAAAACACTTTACTTCCTCTAGTTTTTCTCCATTCAAACTTACCTCCCAATTGACTTGACCCTCAACCCTACTGTACCTAATAACCTTGCTCTTATTCACATTTACTCTTAACTTTCTTCTTTCACACACTTTACCAAACTCAGTCACCAGCTTCTGCAGTTTCGTACACGAATCAGCCACCAGCACTGTATCATCAGCGAAAAACAACTGACTCACTTCCCAAGCTCTCTCATCCACAACAGACTGTATACTTGCCCCTCTTTCCAAAACTCTTGCATTCACCACCCTAACAACCCCATCCATCCATCCATAAGCAAATTAAACAACCATGGAGACATCACACACCCCTGCCGCAAACCAACATTCACTGAGAACCAATCACTTTCCTCTCTTCCTACACGTATACATGCCTTACATCCTCGATAAAAACTTTTCACTGCTTCTAACAACTTGCCTCCCACACAATATATTCTTAAAACCTTCCACAGAGCATCTCTATCAACACTATCATATGCCTTCTCCAGATCCGTAAATGCTACATACAAATCCATTTGTTTTTCTAAGTATTTCTCACATACATTCTTCAAAGCAAACACCTGATCCACACATCCTCTACCACTTCTGAAACCACACTGCTCTTCCCCAATCTGATGCTCTGTACATGCCTTCACCCTCTCAATAAATACCCTCCCATATAATTTACCAGGAATACTCAACAAACCTATACCTCTGTAATTTGAGCACTCACTCTTATCCCCTTTGCCTTTGTACAATGGCACTATGCAAGCATTCCGCCAATCCTCAGGCACCTCACCATGAATCATACATACATTAAATAACCTTACCAACCAGTCAACAATACAGTCACCCCCTTTTTTAATGAATTCCACTGCAATACCATCCAAACCTGCTGCCTTGCCGGCTTTCATCTTCCGTAAAGCTTTTACTACCTCTTCTCTATTTACCAAATCATTTTCCCTAACCCTCTCACTTTGTACACCACCTCGACCAAAACACCCTATATCTGCCACTCTATCATCAAACACATTCAACAAACCTTCAAAATACTCACTCCATCTCCTTCTCACATCACCATTACTTGTTATCAACTCCCCATTAGCCCCCTTCACTGAAGTTCCCATTTGCTCCCTTGTCTTACGCACTTTATTTACCTCCTTCCAAAACATCTTTTTATTCTCCCTGAAATTTAATGATACTCTCTCACCCATACTCTCATTTGCCCTCTTTTTTACCCCTTGCACCTTTCTCTTGACCTCCTGCCTCTTTCTTTTATACCTCTCCCACTCATTTGTATTTTTTCCTGCAAAAATCGTCCAAATGCCTCTCTCTTCTCTTTCACTAATAATCTTACTTCTTCATCCCACCACTCACTACCTTTTCTAATCAACCCACATCCCACGCTTCTCATGCCACAAGCATCTTTTGCGCAAGCCATCACTGCTTTCCTAAATACATCCCATTCCTCCCCCACTCCCCTTGCCTCCTTTGTTCTTACCTTTTTCCATTCTGTACTCAGTCTCTCCTGGTACTTCCTCACACAAGTCTCCTTCCCAAGCTCCTTACTCTCACCACTCTCTTCACCCCAACATTCTCTCTTCTTTTCTGAAAACCCCCACAAATCTTCACCGCCCCCACAAGATAATGATCAGACATCCCTCCAGTTGCACCTCTCAGCACATTAACATCCAAAAGTCTCTCTTCCGTGCGTCTATCAATTAATACGTAATCCAATAACGCTCTCTGTTCATCTCTCCTAAATATATATATATATTTTTTTTTTTTATACTTTGTCGCTGTCTCCCGCGTTTGCGAGGTAGCGCAAGGAAACAGACGAAAGAAATGGCCCAACCCCCCGCCACACACATGTATATACATACGTCCACACACGCAAATATACATACCTACACAGCTTTCCATGGTTTACCCCAGACGCTTCACATGCCTTGATTCAATCCACTGACAGCACGTCAACCCCGGTATACCACATCGCTCCAATTCACTCTATTCCTTGCCCTCCTTTCACCCTCCTGCATGTTCAGGCCCCGATCACACAAAATCTTTTTCACTCCATCTTTCCACCTCCAATTTGGTCTCCCTCTTCTCCTTGCTCCCTCCACCTCCAGCACATATATCCTCTTGGTCAATCTTTTATCACTCATCCTCTCCATGTGCCCAAACCACTTCAAAACACCCTCTTCTGCTCTCTCAACCACGCTCTTTTTATTTCCACACATCTCTCTTACCCTTACGTTACTCACTCGATCAAACCACCTCACACCACACATTGTCCTCAAACATCTCATTTCCAGCACATCCATCCTCCTGCGCACAACTCTATCCATAGCCCACGCCTCGCAACCATACAACATTGTTGGAACCACTATTCCTGCAAACATACCCATTTTTGCTTTCCGAGATAATGTTCTCGACTTCCACACATTCTTCAAGGCCCCCAGAATTTTCGCCCCCTCCCCCACCCTATGATCCACTTCCGCTTCCATGGTTCCATCCGCTGCCAGATCCACTCCCAGATATCTAAAACACTTCACTTCCTCCAGTTTTTCTCCATTCAAACTCACCTCCCAATTGACTTGACCCTCAACCCTACTGTACCTAATAACCTTGCTCTTATTCACATTTACTCTTAACTTTCTTCTTCCACACACTTTACCAAACTCAGTCACCAGCTTCTGCAGTTTCTCACATGAATCAGCCACCAGCGCTGTATCATCAGCGAACAACAACTGACTCACTTCCCAAGCTCTCTCATCCCCAACAGACTTCATACTTGCCCCTCTTTCCAAAACTCTTGCATTTACCTCCCTAACAACCCCATCCATAAACAAATTAAACAACCATGGAGACATCACACACCCCTGCCGCAAACCTACATTCACTGAGAACCAATCACTTTCCTCTCTTCCTACACGTACACATGCCTTACATCCTCGATAAAAACTTTTCACTGCTTCTAACAACTTTCCTCCCACACCATATATTCTTAATACCTTCCACAGAGCATCTCTATCAACTCTACCATATGCCTTCTCCAGATCCATAAATGCTACATACAAATCCATTTGCTTTTCTAAGTATTTCTCACATACATTCTTCAAAGCAAACACCTGATCCACACATCCTCTACCACTTCTGAAACCACACTGCTCTTCCCCAGTCTGATGCTCTGTACATGCCTTCACCCTCTCAATCAATACCCTCCCATATAATTTACCAGGAATACTCAACAAACTTATACCTCTGTAATTTGAGCATTCACTCTTATCCCCTTTGCCTTTGTACAATGGCACTATGCACGCATTCCGCCAATCCTCAGGCACCTCACCATGAGTCATACATACATTAAATAACCTTACCAACCGGTCAACAATACAGTCACCCCCTTTTTTAATAAATTCCACTGCAATACCATCCAAACCTGCTGCCTTGCCGGCTTTCATCTTCCGCAAAGCTTTCACTACCTCTTCTCTGTTTACCAAATCATTTTCCCTAACCCTCTCACTTTGCACACCACCTCGACAAAAACACCCTATATCTGCCACTCTATCATCAAACACATTCAACAAACCTTCAAAATACTCACTCCATCTCCTTCTCACATCCCCACTACTTGTTATCACCTCCCCATTTGCGCCCTTCACTGAAGTTCCCATTTGCTCCCTTGTCTTACGCACTTTATTTACCTCCTTCCAGAACATCTTTTTATTCTCCCTAAAATTTAATGATACTCTCTCACCCCAACTCTCATTTGCCCTTTTTTTCACCTCTTGCACCTTTCTCTTGACCTCCTGGGGATAGGGGTGAAAGAATACTTCCCACGTATTCCTCGCGTGTCGTAGAAAGCGACTAGAGGGGACGGGAGCGGGGGGCCAGAAATCCTCCCCTCCTTGTATTAACTTTCTAAAATGGGAAACAGAAGAAGGAGTCACGCGGGGAGTGCTCATCCTCCTCGAATGCTCAGAGTGGGGTGCCTAAATGTGTGTGGATGTAACCAAGATGTGAAAAAAGGAGAGATAGGTAGTATGTTTGAGGAAAGGAACTTGGATGTTTTGGCTCTGAGTGAAACGAAGCTCAAGGGTAAAGGGGAAGAGTGGTTTGGGAATGTCTGGGGAGTAAAGTCAGGGGTTAGTGAGAGGACAAGAGCAAGGGAAGGAGTAGCAATACTCCTGAAACAGGAGTTGTGGGAGTATGTGATAGAGTGTAAGAAAGTAAATTCTCGATTAATATGGGTAAAACTGAAAGTTGATGGAGAGAGGTGGGTGATTATTGGTGCATATGCACCTGGGCATGAGAAGAAAGATCAAGAGAGGCAAGTGTTTTGGGAGCAGCTGAATGAGTGTGTTAGTGGTTTTGATGCACGAGACCGGGTTATAGTGATGGGTGATTTGAATGCAAAGGTGAGTAATGTGGCAGTTGAGGGAATAATTGGTATACATGGGGTGTTCAGTGTTGTAAATGGAAATGGTGAAGAGCTTGTAGATTTATGTGCTGAAAAAGGACTGGTGATTGGGGATACCTGGTTTAAAAAGCGAGATATACATAAGTATACTTATGTAAGTAGGAGAGATGGCCAGAGAGCGTTATTGGATTACGTGTTAATTGACAGGCGTGCGAAAGAGAGACTTTTGGATGTTAATGTGCTGAGAGGTGCAACTGGAGGGATGTCTGATCATTATCTTGTGGAGGCTAAGGTGAAGATTTGTATTGGTTTTCAGAAAAGAAGAGTGAATGTTGGGGTGAAGAGGGTGGTGAGAGTAAGTGAGCTTGAGAAGGAGACCTGTGTGAGGAAGTACCAGGAGAGACTGAGTACAGAATGGAAAAAGGTGAGAACAATGGAAGCAAGGGGAGTGGGGGAGGAATGGGATGTATTTAGGGAATCAGTGATGGATTGCGCAAAAGATGCTTGTGGCATGAGAAGAGTGGGAGGTGGGTTGATTAGAATGTGTAGTGAGTGGTGGGATGAAGAAGTAAGAGTATTAGTGAAAGAGAAGAGAGAGGCATTTGGACGATTTTTGCAGGGAAAAAATGCAATTGAGTGGGAGATGTATAAAAGAAAGAAATATATATATATATATATATATATATATATATATATATATATATATATATATATATATATATATATATATATATGTATATATATATATATATTTATTTATTTATTTATTTACTATTATTTTGCTTTGTCGCTGTCTCCCGCGTTTGCGAGGTAACGCAAGGAAACAGACGAAAGAAATGGTCCAACCCACCCCCATACACATGTATATACATACACGTCCCCACACGCAAATATACATACCCATACATCTCAATGTACACATATATATACACACACAGACATATACATATATACACATGCACACAATTCACACTGTCTGCCTTTATTCATTTCCATCGCCACCTCGCCACACATGGAATAACATCCCCCTCCCCCCTCATGTGTGCGAGGTAGCGCTAGGAAAAGACAACAAAGGCCCCATTCGTTCACACTCAGTCTCTAGCTGTCATACAATAATGCCCGAAACCACAGCTCCCTTTCTACATCCAGGCCCCACAGAACTTTCCCTGGTTTACCCCAGACGCTTCACATGCCCTGGTTCAATCCATTGACAGCACGTCGACCCCGGTATACCACATCGATCCAATTCACTCTATTCCTTGCCCGCCTTTCACCCTCCTGCATGTTCAGTCCCCGATCACTCAAAATCTTTTTCACTCCATCTTTCCACCTCCAATTTGGTCTCCCACTTCTCCTCGTTCCTTCCACCTCTTGGTCAATCTTTCCTCACTCATTCTCTCCATGTGACCAAACCATTTCAAAACACCCTCTTCTGCTCTCTCAACCACGCTCTTCTTATTTCCACATATCTCTCTTACCCTTACATTACTTACTCGATCAAACCACCTCACACCACACATTGTCCTCAAACATCTCATTTCCAGCACATCCACCCTCCTCCGCACAACTCTATCCATATCCCACGCCTCGCAACCATACAACATTGTTGGAACCACTATTCCTTCAAACATACCCATTTTTGCTTTCCGAGATAATGTTCTCGACTTCCACACATTCTTCAAGGCTCCCAGAATTTTCGCCCCCTCCCCCACCCTATGATCCACTTCCGCTTCCATGGTTCCATCCGCTGCCAGATCCACTCCCAGATATCTAAAACACTTTACTTCCTCCAGTTTTTCTCTATTCAAACTTACCTCCCAATTGACTTGACCCTCAACCCTACTGTACCTAATAACCTTGCTCTTATTCACATTTACTCTTAACTTTCTTCCTTCACACACTTTACCAAACTCAGTCACCAGCTTGTGCAGTTTCTCACATGAATCAGCCACCAGCGCTGTATCGTCAGCGAACAACAAGTGACTCACTTCCCAAGCTCTCTCATCCCCAACAGACTTCATACTTGCCCCTCTTTCCAAAACTCTTGCATTCACCTCTCTAATAACCCCATCCATAAACAAACTAAACAACCATGGAGACATCACACACCCCTGCTGCAAACCTACATTCACTGAGAACCAATCATTTTCCTCTCTATCTACACGTACACATGCCTTACATCCTCGATATATATATATATATATATATATATATATATATATATATATATATATATATATATATATATATATATATATATATGTGTGTGTGTGTGTGTGTGTGTGTGTGTGTGTGTGTGTGTTACTCATGGTTTCAATAATGTAATCACTTTCAGAGCATTTCCATCATCTTTACCGTAATGGAAGACACAACGTAAATGTGAAATGACATAGGGATGACAAAGAAGACAGTTATGTATACACACGTGAGTGTCAAAGACACTGGCAAGGAGGAACCACCGAACTGTTTGTTGCTGCATTCATTACCAGCCACGACCTGCTGTCTTATGTCTGTACATCAGATATTTATATAATTTTAATCAAAAAGCAAAAAAGAATTGCGATGAAATTGTAACGAATATGAGTGTGCGAAATTTATAACAAAAATGTTTCTGTTTTTTTTCATTTTTCGTTCTTTCATCACTTACTAAAAAAGAATTCTAGGCTCGGGTCGGGGTCCATGTCCATGCCTCCCCGACTCTGTGTCTCCTCACAGTCATCCATTTTTGTTCTCCATATTTCAGCATCTGTTGGGGGAAAATATACCAGAAACGTGCTTGCCTCCTGCTTCAACAGCAACCAACCACACATATCCTTGGTGTAATTTAGATCGATAAAAACAACTCACACACACACACACACACACACACACACACACACACACACACACACACACACACACACACACTCGACCAACCCTCGCTGGAGTAGGATTACTTATACTGAGCATGATAGTGAGAGAGTTACAAAGGCACATACACCATTACCAGTGATCTGGTGAGAGTCTCTCGCGATGTCTGTGTCGGAGCAGCGGTCACCTCAGTGTTAGCAACTTGACGCGGTCCTCCGACCGTTGACCTTGTGACCCAGCTGACCCCAAGCACCGTTGACCTTGTGACCCAGCACCAGCGTCATACCACCAAGGCTGACCCACGTCGGTCACCAGAGTCACCTTGTACCAACCAGTACTGTACAGGTACAAGAGTTGTCCCATACCTTCCACTGTGAATGTCGTAAACAATCCATGAACAAGTGGACAGTGATGCAAGCAAATACCTTCGTTTTCCCATAGTTATGTGTATATCAACTACTGTATTACTGTACGACAACCAATGGGAAAATATTCATCACTTCATGTTCACCATTAAATAAATATATAATACATGTCAACACAGTATTACTGCAGTTCAACAAATATATAACTTTACATCACCAAAATGTTCATCATTAAATATATAATATATGTCCACACAATACTACTGCATTTCAACCAATATGTTACTTTACATCACGTATTATTGAACGAATCATCACTAAAGGTATGATATATAAACCATGAAATTTGCTTTGTATAACTTCCTATACAATGTCAACAGATTTCTCTCATGTGCTTCTCCAAACGTGGTGGCGTCCAGCTCCGTCTTGATCTTAAGCTCTCTTGTGATTAATCATTTAGTTATAACTATGACCCGCCTGGTTATATAATTTCTCAGTCGTGTATTTTCATCCAAATGACTGCATGAATTCAGTAAACCATTCTTTACTTATTCATTTTACACGAATGTAAAACTCCCTCCCCGTACAATACAAATTGGTAATTACACACACACACACACACACACACACACACACACACACGGACCTCCGTTGTGTAGCTTGGGAACAAACACGCCAAGGCTCGAATCCTGGTCTCGGTAGCTAGTCTACAGTCCACCTAGCTGTTCATCCTCCGATAGAATGGGTACCTGGCATAAGCTAAAGGTGTGTGTGTGTGTGTGTGTGTGTGTGTGTGTGTGTGTATGCATACATATAAAGGAGTAAAGACATGGTACACATATGCAACAAGAATGGGAACCTCTCTGCTCGTCCCACACAAACAGCGATCACACAGTCTTCGAGGTAGACTGTGCATCAAATGACGTCACAACATGGTGGCCCTCCGCTTCAGGACAATGGCAATGATTCCTGGTCGACGACCACTTAAAGTACGTACATGATTACCATTACAGAGATCACCATGCAAGGTATGACGATGACGTGTGGGATTGTTGTTGCCACCTTGGAAAGCTAGCGCAACGTCTACATATGTACATACGACTGTCGGGGAGTTGATCCCGCTTGGTGTACTCACTTTCATCGGGCGCTTGTCAGAGTCATAAAGCAAAGGAGATACGATTATCTTATCGCACGATTATCTTATCTCACAAAGTCTAATGCTATCTTTTTTAGTTTTTCTGTCCCTTGGCTGACACATAAGTGATTGCTGTAGAAAGGCACATACCAAAGTTTATCACAAACTTCTCCGATTTAACAAAACTGTTGCATTATTAACAAAACTTCCCTCGTCGCAGGTAGGTAGTCTCTCTCTCTCTCTCTCTCTCTCTCTCTCTCTCTCTCTCTCTCTCTCTCTCTCTCTCTCTCTCTCTCTCTCTCTCTATCTATCTATCTATCTATCTATCTATCTCTCTGTTTGCCTTTATGACCCCAACGTTCACCTTGGTGGCTACCAGGAGTGCAGTGTACGTGTCTGGCAAATTGCATGAGGACAGAACACCCGCGGCAGCAGCCAGCAGGATCACCGTTGCCTGCAGCACACGTGCTACGCTGGTGTGTGGCGTGCACAGCCTCGTGGTTCCCAGGCCTAGCACGGTTTCATAATGTTTTCAGGTCTTCGAAAACGCATTCAGCTCTGCTTTAAAATTACTTTATCATTTTCGATATTTTTTTTTCAGTTTTATTGTGAGTCATTTATGAAGAACATGAGAGGCCACGATGGCCACAGTACGGCCCGGTCAATCAGTGGAGATGGAACGCACTCCCACACATTTACCAGACTATCGAGCTACTACCCCAAAAAAGGCCACAGCCCAAGCAAGGTCTCATATAATCCCACACTGTCATTAGGGTAACACTAGTCATAGGACCACATCACACACGGGTCACGCCTTAATCATAGCCACAACCGCAACAGAAACACATCCCTATCAGAGCCCCACACTCAGAAGGGCCACACCCATATCACAGCCACATCCTCGACGGAGCTTCAACTTTAACTACCCCAAATCCCCAGCAGACACACCCCAACATAGCTCACTCATGCAAGTGTCCACCCTTCACAGTGCCACACCCTGGGCAGCGTTCGCATGTCCCGCCCCGTGTACGAGGCTGACAGCAACATAGCACGGGGTTGACTGGGACGTTCTCTCGTGTTCCTGTACCGCCTGCCTCACAGGATCAGCAGCAGGAATTGAAATGTATCCATTCTCGAGATGATTTCCCGAAATATGATCGAAATGATAACACCAGTGATTACAAATTAAGTATTTTTCCACTCTAAAGCTTGTGTGTCGCGGTCATTGCCGTCTGCATAGATTTGCTTTATGTCTGCACCTTAACTTGTTTATATTAGAGCCAGCTCACAAGAGCAGAAGGGAAAGTAAGCTCACCATATCTGATGTATGAGTTCATCTCGGTACATGTTGACCACGGAGGGATTTTTTCAACCCAAGAGGTCAAGGGTGAGCATCATGCGTTAAGTTAGTCATCAGGACTGAGCGTCGACAGAACGAGTAAAGTGAAACCAGATATGTTCGTTGCTTTTCACACCGTGTATTGTGGCCTGGGGTCAAAGGTCAGGCTCAGCGTGGGTGAACAACTAGGTCGAGACCAGTCTGGCTGTGATCTGAGACCTTTCAAAGCCCTCAGTTGGATTCAAGTATGAATTCAAACGTCGCATTACAAAATAGAAGAAAAGAAAATTCAGAGGAACCGGATATCGTCTTCCAAGGTCATGTGACTGAACAAACAAATCAAGGAACCACGTCTCAGGTGCAAAAGAAGCATAGGTGGTGAGTGTACGAGAAATGATATGAGTGATATGAGGTTGATAAAGTACACTGTGAAATGTGCAGAAGGAATCAGCATGGATCAGATGATGAGGAAGAACCTTATGGGTAGAGGTATTGCGTGTTACCGTGTAGCTTAAATGAGAGCAGGGAACAGTGAAAGTATTCCGTTGGAACGGGTTTATACCACGACTGTTTCAGTTCCCAGCAACAACTGAAAGTTTATGAATATTCAGCTTGAAAATTGTTCAGTCAGAGAACTTGAATACCATCGCGGAGACCATCTGTTATCTGTCCTGTGTTCCAGTAGATAAACTCGTCACAGAACATTAGATGATCTGTTGTCTAACCTTCCCATGTACTCCAATGCACTGTTCTCTGGCGGACAAACTCAGAGAACATTAGGTCGTGTGTTATCTAATCTTCCTATGTACTCCCATGCTCTGTCTCCCAGCAGATAACCTTGTCATAAACTATCAAGTGTTTGTTATCTGCTTATGGTTCTTATTCAGTGGTATGTTTCATTTGCGAAAAGCATTTCTTTTTTGTTTTCTATTTCATTTCTTTCGATGTATGACTTTCTTTGAGGGTAGATCATGATTTGTTATGCATTCGTTAATTTCTTTTCTCTTCCCGTGACTTTGTCCTAACCAGAGAAGCAAACCGCATCAAAAAGGGGTATTTGACTACTGAAGTTAAATGAGACAGCTGTATAGAAATTCTGGGCAATTTCCGAGTCAGTTTATCAAGAAAAAAGAAAACCATTTCTGGAGACAAATTTATGCAAACAGAGTTAGCCCGCTGACTGGAGACGATTATTGTCAGACGAAATATTATGCTAAAGGCAGGAAGTCAGAGATGGAGCCTAAGCCATCATCTATCTGAACACATTCTGCTAGTTGGAGACACCTTACTGTACTTGTTCACCTGATGTGCACTAGTTGTAACTTCCTGTATACGTAGTAATTCATTTTCTATATATATTCAGTACACATAACATTCATGATTTGTAGTAACACTTTATATACTGTCGCCCTATGAAACATATAGGGAGAATGAGAAAAGTGTTTTGGAAGGAGGTAAATAACGTGTGAAAGGCACGAGAACAAATGGAAACATCTGTGAAGGGGGCAATGGGGAGGTTCTAACAAGCTGTGATGAAGTGAGAAGGAGATGGAGTAAGCATTTTGAAGGTTTGTTGAATGTGTTTGATGATATATTGCTTGATGTAGGCGCTTTGGTCGGGGTGGTGTGCGAAGTGAGAGAGTGAGGAAGAATGACCCTCTCCAGAAGGTGAAATCCGGCAAGGCGGCGGCTTCGGATAGCATTGCTGTAGAATTCATTTGAAAATAGAGTGACTGTTATTGATTGGTTGGTAAGGATATTCAGTGCATGTATAGATCATGGTGAAGTGCATGAGGACTGGCGAAATCCATGCATAGTGCCATTGTACAAAGGCAAAGGGGATAAAGGTGAGACTTCAAACCACAGAGGCATGAATTTGTTGAGTATTACTGGGAATAAAGGGCATTGGTTGAAAGGACGAAGGCATGTACAGAGCATCAGATTTGGGGGAGAGCAATGTGGTTTCAGAAGTGGAAGAGGATATGTGGATCAGGTGTTTGCTTTGAATAATGTGTGTGAGAATTACTTAGAAAAACAGATGGATTTGTATGTAGCATTCATGTATCTGGAGAAGGCATATGATAGGGTAGATGAAGATGCTTTGTGGAAGGGCTTAAGAGCATATGGTGTGGGGACGTAAGTTGCCAGAAGCAGTGGAAAGTTCTACCAAGGATATAAGGCATGTATATGAGTAGGAAGAGAGGAGAGTGATTGTTTCCCAATGAAGGTCGGTCTGCGGCAGGGGTGTGAGATGTCCCCTTGGCTGTTTATATTTTTTATGGATGGAGTGCTTAGGTAGGTAAATGCAAGAGTTCTGGAAACAGGGACGAGTATACAATGCATTCTGTTTGGGATGAGAGGGACTGGAAAGTGAATCAGTTGTTCATTGATGATACATCTCTATTGAATGGAGAAAAATTGTAGGAAATAAAGAGTTTAAGATATATATGGGAGTGGACTTAGCAGCGGATGGAACCATGGAAGCGGAAGCGAGTCACACAGTGGGGAGGGGGTGAAGGTTCTATGAGCGATGAAGAATGTGTGGAAGGAGAGAACGTTATCTCGAAGAGCAAAAATGGGGATGTTTGAAGGAATATTATTTCCAACAATGTTATATATTTGCGAGGAATGGGCTATAGCTATAATAGGGTTGTACGATGGAGGGTGGGTGTTTTAGAAATGAAATGTTTGAAGACAATATATGGTGTGATGTGGTTTCATCAAGTAAGCAATGCAAGGATAAAAGATAAGTGCGGAAATAAACACAGAGTGGTTGAGAGAGCAGAAGAGGGTGTGTTCATATGGTTTGGATATAAAGAGAGAATGAGTAAGGAAACATTGGCAAAGAGGATATATATGTGTCAGAGGTAGAGGGAACAAAGAGAAGCGGGAGATCAAAATAGAGGTGGAAAGGATGGAGTGAAAAAGATTTTGAGCGATCGAGGCCTGAACATAGAGGATAGTGAAAGGCGTGAAAGGATTAAAGTGAATTGGAACGATGTGGTTTACCGGGGTCGACGTGCTGTCAATGTACTGAACCAGGGCATGTGAAACGTCTCGGATAAACCATGGAAAGATTTGTGGGGCCTGGATGTGGAAAGAGAGCTGTGGTTCGGTGCATTACACATGACAGCTAGAAATTGAGTGTGAGCGAATGTGGACTTTCTTGTCTGTTTTCCTGGCGTGACCTCGCTGAAACATGGGGTAGCAATGCTGTTTACCGTGAGGTGGGGTAGTGTCATGAACGGAAGAATGCAAGCAATTATGAATAAGAACATCTGTATATATGTTGATATGTATATGTATATGTATGTATATATATGTGTAGGGATGCTTATGTATGTATATATATGTATATGTATACATCTATATATATATATATATATATATATATATATATATATATATATATATATATATATATATATATATATATATATATATATATATATATATATATATATATATATATATATATATATATATATATATATATATATATATATATATATATATATATATATATATATATATATATATATATATATATATATATATATATATATATATATATATATTCTTTTTATTTATATTTTTTATTATACTTTGTCGCTGTCTCCCGCGTTTGCGAGGTAACGCAAGGAAACAGACGAAAGAAATGGCCCAAACCCCCCCCATACACATGTATATACATACGTCCACACACGCAAATATACACACCTACACAGCTTTCCATGGTTTACCCCAGACGCTTCACATGCCTTGATTCAATCCACTGACAGCACGTCAACCCCGGTATACCACATCGCTCCAATTCACTCTATTCCTTGCCCTCCTTTCACCCTCCTGCATGTTCAGGCCCCGATCACACAAAATCTTTTTCACTCCATCTTTCCACCTCCAATTTGGTCTCCCTCTTCTCCTCGTTCCCTCCACCTCCGACACATATATCCTCTTGGTCAATCTTTCCTCACTCATTCTCTCCATGTGCCCAAACCACTTCAAAACACCCTCTTCTGCTCTCTCAACCACGCTCTTTTTATTTCCACACATCTCTCTTACCCTTACGTTACTCACTCGATCAAACCACCTCACACCACACATTGTCCTCAAACATCTCATTTCCAGCACATCCATCCTCCTGCGCACAACTCTATCCATAGCCCACGCCTCGCAACCATAAAACATTGTTGGAACCACTATTCCTTCAAACATACCCATTTTTGCTTTCCGAGATAATGTTCTCGACTTCCACACATTCTTCAAGGCCCCCAGAATTTTCGCCCCCTCCCCCACCCTATGATCCACTTCCGCTTCCATGGTTCCATCCGCTGCCAGATCCACTCCCAGATATCTAAAACACTTCACTTCCTCCAGTTTTTCTCCATTCAAACTCACCTCCCAATTGACTTGACCCTCAACCCTACTGTACCTAATGACCTTGCTCTTATTCACATTTACACCCAACTTTCCCCTTCCACACTTTACCAAACTCAGTCACCAGCTTCTGCAGTTTCTCACATGAATCAGCCACCAGCGCTGTATCATCAGCGAACAACAACTGACTCACTTCCCAAGCTCTCTCATCCACAACAGACTTCATACTTGCCCCTCTTTCCAAAACTCTTGCATTTACCTCCCTAACAACCCCATCCATAAACAAATTAAACAACCATGGAGACATCACACACCCCTGCCGCAAACCTACATTCACTGAGAACCAATCACTTTCCTCTCTTCCTACACGTACACATGCCTTACATCCTCGATAAAAACTTTTCACTGCTTCTAACAACTTTCCTCCCACACCATATATTCTTAATACCTTCCACAGAGCATCTCTATCAACTCTATCATATGCCTTCTCCAGATCCATAAATGCTACATACAAATCCATTTGCTTTTCTAAGTATTTCTCACATACATTCTTCAAAGCAAACACCTGATCCACACATCCTCTACCACTTCTGAAACCACACTGCTCTTCCCCAATCTGATGCTCTGTACATGCCTTCACCCTCTCAATCAATACCCTCCCATATGATTTACCAGGAATACTCAACAAGCTTATACCTCTGTAATTTGAGCACTCACTCTTATCCCCTTTGCCTTTGTACAATGGCACTATGCACGCATTCCGCCAATCCTCAGGCACCTCACCATGAGTCATACATACATTAAATAACCTTACCAACCAGTCAACAATACAGTCACCCCCTTTTTTAATAAATTCCACTGCAATACCATCCAAACCTGCTGCCTTGCCGGCTTTCATCTTCCGCAAAGCTTTCACTACCTCTTCTCTGTTTACCAAATCATTTTCGCTAACCCTCTCACTTTGCACACCACCTCGACCAAAACACCCTATATCTGCCACTCTATCATCAAACACATTCAACAAACCTTCAAAATACTCACTCCATCTCCTTCTCACATCACCACTACTTGTTATCACCTCCCCATTTGCGCCCTTCACTGAAGTTCCCATTTGCTCCCTTGTCTTACGCACTTTATTTACCTCCTTCCAGAACATCTTTTTATTCTCCCTAAAATTTAATGATACTCTCTCACCCCAACTCTCATTTGCCCTTTTTTTCACCTCTTGCACCTTTCTCTTGACCTCCTGTCTCTTTCTTTTATACATCTCCCACTCAATTGCATTTTTTCCCTGCAAAAATCGTCCAAATGCCTCTCTCTTCTCTTTCACTAATACTCTTACTTCTTCATCCCACCACTCACTGCCCTTTCTAATCAACCCACCTCCCACTCTTCTCATGCCACAAGCAGCTTTTGCGCAATCCATCACTGATTCCCTAAATACATCCTATTCCTCCCCCACTCCCCTTACTTCCATTGTTCTCACCTTTTTCCATTCTGTACTCAGTCTCTCCTGGTACTTCCTCACACAGGTCTCCTTCTCAAGCTCACTTACTCTCACCACCCTCTTCACCCCAACATTCACTCTTCTTTTCTGAGAACCCATACAAATCTTCACCTTAGCCTCCACAAGATAATGATCAGACATCCCTCCAGTTGCACCTCTCAGCACATTAACATCCAAAAGTCTCTCTTTCGCACGCCTGTCAATTAACACGTAATCCAATAACGCTCTCTGGCCATCTCTCTTACTTACATACGTATACTTATGTATATCTCGCTTTTTAAACCAGGTATTCCCAATCATCAGTCCTTTTTCAGCACATAAATCTACAAGCTCTTCACCATTTCCATTTACAACACTGAACACCCCATGTATACCAATTATTCCCTCAACTGCCACATTACTCACCTTTGCATTCAAATCACCCATCACTATAACCCGGTCTCGTGCATCAAAACCACTAACACACTCATTCAACTGCTCCCAAAACACTTGCCTCTCTTGATCTTTCTTCTCATGCCCAGGTGCATATGCACCAATAATCACCCACATCTCTCCATCAACTTTTAGTTTTACCCATATTAATCGAGAATTTACTTTCTTACACTCTATCACATACTCCCACAACTCCTGTTTCAGGAGTATTGCTACTCCTTCCCTTGCTCTTGTCCCCTCACTAACCCCTGACTTTACTCCCCAGACATTCCCAAACCACTCTCCTCCTTTACCCTTGAGTTTCGTTTCACTCAGAGCCAAAACATCCAGGTTCCTTTCCTCAAACATACTACCTATCTCTCCTTTTTTCACATCTTGGTTACATCCACACACATTTAGGCACCCCACTCTGAGCCTTCG
>NC_092226.1:52401914-52554414 GCF_036320965.1 Panulirus ornatus
GTACACATGCCTTACATCCTCGATAAAAACTTTTCACTGCTTCTAACAACTTGCCACCCACATAATACATTGTTAATACCTTCCACAGAGCACCTCTATCAACTCTATCATATGCCTTCTCCAGATTCATAAATGCTACATACAAATCCATTTGCTTTTCTAAGTATTTCTCACATACATTCTTCAAAGCAAACACCTGATCCACACATCTTCTACCACTTCTGAAGTGGAAGTCGAGAACATTATCTCGGAAAGCAAAAATGGCTATGTTTGAAGGAATAGTGGTTCCAACAATGTTGTATGGTTGCGAGGCGTGGGCTATGGATAGAGTTGTGCGCGGGAGGGAGGATGTGCTGGAAATGAGATGTTTGAGGACTATGTGTGGTGTAAGGTGGTTTGATCGAGTAAGAAACGTAAGGGTAAGAGAGATGTGTGAAAATAAAAAGAGCGTGGTTGAGAGAGCAGAAGAGGGTGATATGAAATGGTTTGGGCACATGGAGAGAATGAGTGAGGAAAGATTGACCAAGAGGATATATGTGTCGGAGGTGGAGGGAACGAGGAGAAGTGGGAGACCAGATTGTAGGTAGAGAGATGGAGTGAAAAAGATTTTGTGTGATCGGGGCCTGAACATTCGGGAGGGTGAAAGGAGGACGGACAAGGAATAGAGTGAATTGGATCGATATGGTACACCGGGGTTGACGTGCTGTCAGTGGATTGAATTAGGGCATGTGAAGCGTCTGGGGTAAACCATGGAAAGCTGTGTAGGTATGTATATTTGCGTGTGTGGACGTATGTATGTACATGTGTATTGGGGTGGGTTGGGCCATTTCTTTCGTCTGTTTCCTTGCGCTACCTCGCAAACGCGGGAGACAGCGACAAAGCAAAAAAAAAAAACAAAAAAAATCTGTATATATATATATATATATATATATATATATATATATATATATATATATATATATATATATATATATATATATATATGTATATATACATATATATATATATATATATATATATATATATATATATATATATATATATATATATATATATATACATTTATATTTATATTTATCATACTTTGTCGCTGTCTCCCGCGTTTGCGAGGTAGCGCAAGGAAACAGACGAAAGAAATGGCCCAACCCCCCCCCATACACATGTATATATATACGTCCACACACGCAAATATACATACCTACACACCTTTCCATGCCTTGATTCAATCCACTGACAGCACGTCAACCCCGGTATACCACATCGCTCCAATTCACTCTATTCCTTGCCCTCCTCTCACCCTCCTGCATGTTCAGGCCCCGATCACACAAAATCTTTTTCACTCCATCTTTCCACCTCCAATTTGGTCTCCCTCTTCTCCTTGTTCCCTCCACCTCCGACACATATATCCTCTTGGTCAATCTTTCCTCACTCATCCTCTCCATGTGCCCAAACCACTTCAAAACACCCTCTTCTGCTCTCTCAACCACGCTCTTTTTATTTCCACACATCTCTCTTACCCTTACGTTACTCATTCGATCAAACCACCTCACACCACACATTGTCCTCAAACATCTCATTTCCAGCACATCCATCCTCCTGCGCACAACTCTATCCATAGCCCACGCCTCGCAACCATACAACATTGTTGGAACCACTATTCCTTCAAACATACCCATTTTTGCTTTCCGAGATAATGTTCTCGACTTCCACACATTCTTCAAGGCCCCCAGAATTTTCGCCCCCTCCCCCACCTTATGATCCACTTCCGCTTCCATGGTTCCATCCGCTGCCAGATCCACTCCCAGATATCTAAAACACTTCACTTCCTCCAGTTATATATATATATATATATATATATATATATATATATATATATATATATATATATATATATATATATATATATATATATATAATATTTATTTATCTATTTTACTTTATCGCTGCCTCCCGCGTTAGCGATGTAGCGCAAGGAAACAGACGAAAGAATGGGCCCAACGCACCCACATACAAGTGTATATACATCCACGTCCATACACGCAAGTATACATACCTATACATCTCAATGTACACATATATATACACACACAGACATATACATATATACACATGTACACATTCTTCAAGGCCCCCAGAATTTTCGCCCCCTCCCCCACCCTATGATCCACTTCCGCTTCCATGGTTCCATCCGCTGCCAGATCCACTCCCAGATATCTAAAACACTTCACTTCCTCCAGTTATATATATGTATATATATATATATATATATATATATATATATATATATATATATATATATATATATATATAATATTTATCTATCTATTTTACTTTATCGCTGCCTCCCGCGTTAGCGATGTAGCGCAAGGAAACAGACGAAAGAATGGGCCCAACGCACCCAAATACAAGTGTATATACATCCACGTCCACACACGCAAGTATACATACCTATACATCTCAATGTACACATATATATACACACACAGACATATACATATATACACATGTACATAATTCATACAGTCTGCCTTTATTTATTCCCATCGCCACCTCGCCACACATGGAATAACAACCCCCTCCCCCCTCATGTGTGCGAGGTAGCGCTAGGGAAAGACAACAAAGGCCACATTCGTTCACACTCAGTCTCTAGCAGTCGTGTAATAATGCACCGAAACCACAGCTCCCTTTCCACATCCAGGACCCACAGAACTTTCCATGGTTTACCCCAGACGCTTCACATGCCCTGGCTCAATCCATTGACAGCACGTCGACCCCGGTATACCACATCGTTCCAATTCACTCTTTTCCTTGCACACCTTTCACCCTCCTGCATGTTCAGGCCCCGATCACTCAAAATCTTTTTTACTCCATCTTTCCACCTCCAATTTGGTCTCCCACTTCTCGTTCCCTCCACCTCTGACATATATCCTCTTGGTCAATCTTTCATCACTCATTCTCTCCATATGACCAAGCCATTTCAAAACACCCTTTTCTGCTCTCTCAGCCACACTCATTCTATTTCCAAACATCTCTCTTACCCTTACATTACTTACTCGGACAAACCACCTCACACCACATATTGTCCTCAAGCATCTCATTTCCAACACATCCACCCTCCTGCACACAACTCTATCCATAGCCCACGCCTCGCAACCATACAACATTGTTGGAACCACAATTCCTTCAAATATACCCATTTTTGCTTTCCGAGATAAAGTTCTCGACTTCCAAACATTCTTCAAGGCTCCCAGAATTTTCGCCCCCTCCCCACCCTATGATTCACTTCCGCTTCCATAGTTCCATACGCTGCCAGATCCACTTACAGATATTTAAAACACTTTACTTTCTCCAGTTTTTCTCCATTCAAACTTATATATATATATATATATATATATATATATATATATATATATATATATATATATATATATATATATATATATATATATATATATATATATATATATATATATATATATATATATATATATATATATATATATATATATATATATATATATATATCTTTCTTTCATACTATTCGCCATTTCCCGCATTAGCGAGGTAGCGTTAAGAACAGAAGACTGGGCCTTTGAGGGAATATCCTCACCTGGCCCCCTTCTCTGTTCCTTCTTTTGGAAAAAAAAAAGATGAGAGGGGAGGATATCCAGCCCCCCGCTCCCTTCCCTTTTAGTCGCCTTCTACGACACGCAGGGAAGACGTGGGAAGTATTCTTTCTCCCCTATCCGTAGGGATAAAATATATATATATATACACACTAAGTATACGTATGTAAGTAGGAGAGATGGCCAGAGAGCGTTATTGGATTACAAGTTAATTGATAGACGCACGAAAAAGAGAATTTTGGATGTTAATGTGCTGAGAGGTGCAACTGGAGGGATGTCTGATCATTATCTAGGGGAGGCGAAGGTGAAGATTTGTGGGGGTTTTCAGAAAATAAGAGAGAATGTTGGGGTGAAAAAAGTGGTGAGAGTAAGTGAGCTTGGGAAGGAGACCTGTGTGAGGAAGTACCAGGAGAGACTGAGTACAGAATGGAAAAAGGTGAGAGCAAAGGAGGTAAGGGGAGTGGGGGAGGAATGGGATGTATTTAGGGAAGCAGTGAAGGCTTGCGCAAAAGATGCTTGTGGCATGAGAAGCGTGGGATGTGGGTTGATTAGAAAAGGTAGTGAGTGGTGGGATGAAGAAGTAAGATTATTAGTGAAAGAGGAGAGAGAGGCATTTGGACGATTTTTGCAGGGAAAAAATGCAAATGAGTGGGAGAGGTATATAAGAAAGAGGCAGGAGGTTCAGAGAAAGGTGCAAGAGGTGAAAAAGAGGGCAAATGAAAGTTGGGGTGAGAGAGTATCATTAAATTTCAAGGAGAATAAAAAGATGTTTTGGAAGGAGGTAAATAAAGTGCGTAAGACAAGGGAGCAAATGGGAACTTCAGTAAAGGGCGCAAATAGGGACGTTATAACAAGTAGTGGTGATGTGAGAAGGAGATGGAGTGAGTATTTTGAAGGTTTGTTGAATGTGTTTGATGATAGAGTGGCAGATATAGGGTGTTTTGGTCGAGGTGGTGTGCAAAGTGAGAGGGTTAGGGAAAATGATTTGGTAAATAAAGAAGAGATAGTAAAAGCTTTACGGAAGATGAAAGCCGGCAAGGCAGCAGGTTTGGATGGTATTGCAGTGGAATTTATTAAAAAAAGGGGGTGACTGTATTGTTAACTGGTTGGTAAGGTTATTTAATGTATGTATGATTCATGGTGAGGTGCCTGACGATTGGCGGAATGCTTGCATAGTGCCATTGTACAAAGGCAAAGGTGATAAGAGTGAATGCTCAAATTACAGAGGTATAAGTTTGTAGAGTATTCCTGGTAAATTATATGGGAGGGAATTGATTGAGAGGGTGAACGCATGTACAGAGCATCAGATTGGGGAAGAGCAGTGTGGTTTCAGAAGTGGTAGAGGATGTGTGGATCAGGTGTTTGCTTTGAAGAATGTATGTGAGAAATACTTGGAAAAGCAAATGGATTTGTATGTAGCATTTATGGATCTGGAGAAGGCATATGATAGAGTTGATAGAGATGCTCTGTGGAAGGTATTAAGAATATATGGTGTGGGAGGTAAGTTCTTAGAAACAGTGAAAAGTTTTTATCGAGGATGTAAGGCATGTGTACGTGTAGGAAGAGAGGAATGTGATTGGTTCTCAGTGAATGTAGGTTTGCGGCAGGGGTGTGTGATGTCTCCATGGTCTTCCTACACATACACATGGTTGTTTAATTTGTTTATGGATAGGGTTATTAGAGAGGTGTATGCAAGAGTTTTGGAAAGAGGGGCAAGTGTGCAGTCTGTTGTGGATGAGAGAGCTTGGGAAGTGAGTCAGTTGTTGTCCGCTGGTGATACAGCGTTGGTGGCTGATTCATGTGAGAAACTGCATAAGCTGGTGACTGAGTTTGGTAAAGTGTGTGAAAGAAGAAAGTTAAGAGTAAATATGAATAAGAGCAACGTTATTAGGTACTGTAGGGTTGAGGGTCAAGTCAATAGGGAGGTGAGTTTGAATGGAGAAAAACTGGAGGAATTAAAGTGTTTTAGATATCTGGGAGTGGATCTGGCAGCTGATGGAACCATCTAAGCGGAAGTGAATCATAGGGTTGCGGGAGGGGGCGAAAATTCTGGGAGCCTTGAAGAATGTTTGGAAGTCGAGAACATTATCTCGGAAAGCAAAAATGGCTATGTTTGAAGGAATAGTGGTTCCAACAATATTGTATTGTTTCGAGGCGTGGGCTATGGATAGAGTTGTGCGCAGGAGGGTGGATGTGCTGGAAATGAGATGTTTGAGGACAATATGTGGTGTGAGGTGGTTTGATCGAGTAAGTAATGTAAGGGTAAGAGAGATATGTGGAAATAAAAAGAGTGTGGTTGAGAGAGCAGAAAGGGGTGTTTTGAAATTGTTTGGTCGCATGGAGAGAATGAGTGAGGAAAGGTTGAACAGGAGGATATATGTGTCAGTGGTGGAGGGAATGAGGAAAAGTGGGAGATCAAATTGGAGGTGGAAAGGCGGAGTGAAAAAGATTTTGAGTGATCGGGGCCTGAACATGCAGGAGGGTGAAAGGAGGGCAAGGAATAGAGTGAATTGGATCGATGTGGTATACCGGGGTCGACGCGCTGTCAATGGATTGAACCAGGGTATGTGAAGCGTCTGGGGTAAATCATGGAAAGTTCTGTGGGTCCTGGATGTGGAAAGGGAGCTGTGGTTTCGTTGCATTATTACATGACAGCTAGAGACTGAGTGTGAATGAATGGGGCCTTTGTTGTCTTTTCCTAGCGCTACCTCGCACACATGAGGGGGGAGGGAGTTGTTATTCCATGTGTGGCGAGGTGGCGATGGGAATAAATATAGGCAGAAAGTATGAATTTCACTCCATCTTTCCACATCCAATATAGTCTCTCACTTCTCCTCGTTCCCTCCACCTCTGACACATATATCCTCTTGGTCAACTTTCCTCACTCATTCTCTCCATGTGACCAAACCATTTCAAGACACCCATTTCTGCTCTCTCAACCACAATCTTTTTATTAACACACATCTCTCTTACCCTATTATCACTTACTTGATCAAACCACATCATACCACATATTGTCCTTAAACATCACATTTCCAGGACATCCACCCTCCTGCGCACAACTCTATCCATAGCCCACACCTCGGAACCATATATCATTGTTGGAACCACTATTCCTTCAAACATACCCATTTTTGCTTTCCGAGATAATGTTCTCGACTTCCTCCCATTCTTCAAAGCTCCCAGAACTTTCACCGCCTCCCCCACCCAATGATTCACTTCCGCTTCCATGCTTCGATCAGCTGCCGAATCCACTCCCAGATTGCTAAAAACACTACACTTCCTGCAGTTTTTCTCCATTCAAACTTACCACCCAATTGACTTGTCCTCAACCCTACTGAACCTAATAACCTTGCCCTTATTCACATTTACTCCCAGCTTTCCTCTTTCACACACTTTACCAAACTCAGTCACCAGCTTCTGCAGTTTCTCACATGAATCAGCCACCAGCGCAGTATCATCAGCGAACATCAACTGACTCACTTCCCAAGCTCTAACATCCACAACAGACTGCATACTTGCCCCGTGTTTCCAAAACTCTTGCATTCACCTCCCTAAAAACCACATCCATAAACAAATTAAACAACCAGAGAGACATCACACACCCCTGCCGCAAACCAACATTCACTGAGAACCAACCACTTTCTTCTCTTCCTACGCGTACACATGCCTTACATCCTCGATAAAAACTTTTCACTGCTTCTAACAACTTGCCTCCCACACCATATATCCATATATTCTTAATACCTTCCAAAGAGCATCTCTATCAACTCTATTGTATGCCTTATCAAGATCCATAAATGCTACATACAAATCCACTTTCTTTTCTAAGTATTTCTTACAAAAAATTCTTCAAAGCAAACACCTGATCCACACATCCTCTACCACTTCTGAAACCACACTGCTCTTCCTAAATCTGATGCTCTGTACATCCCTTCACCCTCTAATTCAATACCCTCCCATATAATTTCCCAGGAATGCTCAACAATCTTATACCTCTGTAATTTGAGCACTCACTTTTATCTCCCTTGCCTTTGTACAATGGCCCTGTTCAAGCATTCCGCCAATCCTCAGGCACCTCACCCAGAGTCATACATACATTAAATAACCTTACCAACCACTCACTAATACAGTCACCTCCTTTTTTAATAAATTCCACTGCAATATCATCCAAACCCACTGCCTTGCCGGCTTTCGTCTTTCGCAAAGCTTTTACTACCTCTTCTCTGTTTACCAAATCATTTTCCCAAACCCTCTCACTTTGCACACCACCTCGACCAAAGCACCCTATATCTGCCACTCTGGCATCAAACACGTTCATCAAACCTTCAAAATACTCACTCCATCTCCTTCTCACATTACCAGTACTTATTATCACCTCCCCAGTAGTCCCCTTCACTGAAGTTCCCATTTGTTACCTTGTCTTACGAACATTATTTACCTCCTTCCAAAACATCTTTTTCTTCTCCCTAAAGTTTAATGATCCTCACCCCAACTCTCAATTGCCCTCTTTTTCACCTCTTGCACCTTTCTCTTGACCTCCTGCCTCTTTCTTTTATACATCTCCCACTCATTTGCATTATTTAACTTGAAAAATCGTCCAAATGCCTGTCTCTTCTCTTTCACTAATAATCTTACTTCTTCATGCCACCACTCACAACCCTTTCTAATCTTCCCACCTCCCACGCTTCTCATGCCACATGCATCTTTTGCGCAAGCCATCACTACTTCTCTAAATACATCCCATTCTTCCCCCACTCCCCTTACGTTCTTTCTCCTCACCTTTTTCCATTCTGTACTCAGTCTCTCCTGGTACTTCCTCACACAAGTCTCCTTCCCAAGCTCACCCACTCTCACCACTCTCTTCACCCCAACATTCTCTCTTCTTTCCTGAAAACCTCTACAAATCTTCACCTTCGCCTCCAAAAGATAATAATCAGACATCCCTCCAGTTACATCTCTCAGCACATTAACATCCAAAAGTCTCTCTTCAGCGCTCCTATCAATGAACACGTAATCCAATAGCATTCTCTGGCCATCTCTCCTACATACATACGTATACTTATGTATATCTCTCTTTTTATACCAGGTATTCCCAATCACCAGTCCTTTTTCAGCACATAAATCTACAAGCTCTTCACCATTTCCATTTACAACAATGAACACCCGATGTACACCAATTATTCCCTCAACTGCCATATTACTCACCTTTGCATTCAAATCACCCATCACTATAACCCGGTCTCGTGCATCAAAACTACTAACACACTCACTCAGCTGCTCCCAAAACACTTGCCTCTCATGATCTTTCTTCTCAGGCCCAGGTGCATAGGCACCAATAATTACTCATCTCTCTCCATCAACTTTCAGTTTTACCCATGTCAATCTAGAGTTCACTTTCTTACACTCTATCACTTACTCCCACTTACTCCTTCCCTTGCTCTTTCCTATCACCAACCCAAGACTTCACTCCCAAACATTCCCAAACCACTCTTCCCCTTTATCATTGCGCTTTGTTTCACTCAGGGCTAAAGCATCCAAGTTCCTTTCCTCAAATCTACTACCTATATCTCCTTTTTTCTCATCTTGGTTACATCCACACAAATTTAGACACCCCAATCTGAGCCTTTGAGGAGGATGAGCACTCCCCATGTGACTTCTGTTTCCCCTTCTAGATGGTTTACATACAAGGAGGGGAGGGTTTCTAACCCCCCGTTCCCGTCCCCTTTAGTCACCTTCTGTGACACATGAGGAATGCGTGGGAAGTATTCTTTGGACGATTTTTGCAGGGAAATAATGCAAATGAATGGGAGTTGTATAAAAGAAAGAGGCAGGAGGTCAAGAGAAACGTGCAAGAGGTGAAAAAGAGGGCAAATGAGAGTTGGGGTGAGAGAGTATTTATAAATTTTGGGGAGAATAAAAAGATGTTTTGGGAAGAGGTAGATAAAGTGTGTAAGACAAGGGAACAAATGGGAACTTTAGTAAAGGGGGCTAATGGACATGTGATAACAAGTAGTGATGATGTGAGAAGGAGATGGAGTGAGTATTTTGAAGGTTTGTTGAATGTGTTTGATGATAGAGTGGCATATATAGGGTGTTTTGGTCTAGGTGGTGTGCAAAGTGAGATGGTTAGGGAAAATGATTTGGTAATCAGAGAAGAGGTAGTAAAAGCTTTGCGGAAGATGAAAGCCGGCAAGGCAGCGGGTTTGGATGGTATTGCAGTGGAATTTATTAAAAAAAAGGGGGTGGCTGTATTGTTGATTGATTGGTAAGGTTATTCAAGGTATGTATGACTAATGGTGACGTGCCTGAGGATTGGCGGAATGCTTGCATAGTGCCATTGTACAAAGGCAAAGGGGATAAAAGTGAGTGCTCAAATTACAGAGGTATAAGTTTGTTGAGTATTCCTGGAAAATTATATGGGAAGGTAGTATTTGAGAGGGTGAGGGCATGTACAAAGCATCAGATTGGGGAAGAGCAGTGTGGTTTCAGAAGTGGTAGAAGAAGTGTGTTTGCTTTGAAGAATGTATGTTAGAAATACTTAGAAAAGCATATGGATTTGTATGTAGCATTTATGGATCTGGAGACGGCATATGATAGAGTTGATAGAGATGCTCTGTGGAAGGTTTTAAGAATATATGATGTAAGGGGCAAGTTGTTAGAAGCAGTGAAAAGTTTTTATCGAGGATGTATGGCATGTGTACATGTAGGAAAAGAGAAAAGTGATTGGTTCTCAGTGAATGTAGGTTTGCGGCAGGGGTGTGTGTTGTCTCCATGGTTGTTTAATTTGTCTATGGATTGGGTTGTTAGGGAGGTGAATGCAAGAGTTTTGGAAAGAGGGGCAAGTATGCAGTCTGCTGTGGATGAGAGAGCTTGGGAAGTGAATTAGTTGTTGTTCGCTGATGATACAGCGCTGGTGGCTGATTCGTGTGAGAAACTGCAGAATCTAGAAAGAAGAAAGCTCAGAGTAAATGAGAATAAGAGCAAGGTTGCTAGGTATGGTAGGGTTGGGGGGCAAGTCAAATTGGAGGTAAGTTTGAATGGAAAAAAACTGGAAGAAGTGAAGTGTTTTAGATATCTGGGAGTGGATTTGGCAGCGGATGGAACCATGGAAGTGGAAGAGCAGTGTGGTTTCAGAAGTGGTAGAAGATGTGTGTTTGCTTTGAAGAGTGTATGTTTGAAATACTTAGAAAAGCAAATGGATTTGTATGTAGCATTTATGGATCTAGAGAAATCATATGACAGAGTTGATAGAGATGCTCTGTGGAAGGTTTTAAGAATATATGATGTAGGGGGCAAGTTGTTAGAAGCAGTGAAAAGTTTTTTGTCGAGGATGTATGACATGTGTACGTGTAGGAAAAGAGGAAAGTTATTGGTTCTCAGTGAATGTAGGTTTGCGGCAGGGGTGTGTGATGTCTCCATGGTTGTTTAATTTGTCTATGGATAGGGTTGTTAGGGAGGTGAATGCAAGAGTTTTGGAAAGAGGGGCAAGTATGCAGTCTGTTGTGGATGATAGAGTTTGGGAAGTGAATCAGTTGTTGTTCGCCGATGATACAGCGCTGGTGGCTGATTCATGTGAGAAACTGCAGAATCTAGTGAGTGAGTTTGGTAAAGTGCGTGAAAGAAGAGAGCTGAGAGTAAATGTGAATAAGAGCAAGGTTATTAGGTATAGTAGGGTTGAGGGGTAAGTCAAGTGGGAGGTAAGTTTGAATGGAGAAAAACTGGAGGAAGTGAAGTGTTTTAGATATCTGGGAGTCGATTTGGCAGCGAATGGAACCATGGAAATGGAAGTGAATCATAGGGTGGGGGAGGGGGCGAAAGTTCTGGGTGCGTTGAAGAATGTGAAGTTGAGAACATTATCTCGGATAGGGTAATAGGGTAAGGATAGGGTGATAGGGTAAGAGAGATGTGTGGTAATAAAAAGATTGTGGTTGAGAGAGCAGAAGAGGGTGTTTTGAAATGGCTTGGTCACATAGGGAGAATAAGTGAGGAAAGATTGACCAAGAGGATATATGTGTCAGAGGTGGAAGGAACGAGGAGAAGTGATAGACCAAATTGAAGGTGGAAAGATGGAGTGAAAAAGATTTTGAGTGATCGGGGCCTGAACATGCAGAAGGGTGAAAGGCGTGCAAGGATTAGAGTGCATTGGAACGATTTGGCATACCGGGGTCGACGTGTTGTCAGTGGATTGAACCAGGGCATTTGAAGCGTCTGGGGTAAACCATGGAAAGTTCTGTGTTGCCTGGATGTGGAAAGGGAGCTGTGGCTTCTGTGCATTATTACATGACAGCTAGAGACTGAGTGTGAACGAATGTGGCCTTTGTTGTCTTTTCCTAGCGCTACCTCGCGCACATGCAATGGGAGGGGGTTTTCATTTCTTGTGTGGCGGGATGGCGACGGGAATGAGTAAGGGCAGACAGCATGAATTATGTACATGTCTATACATGTATATGTCTGTGTGTATATATATGTATACGTTGTGATGTATAGGTATATATTTGTGCGTGTGTGGACGTGTATGTATATACATGTGTATGTGGGTGGGTTGGGCCATTCTTTCGTCTGTTTCCTTGCGCTACATCTCTAACGCGGGAGACAAAGTATAATAAATCTTGGAAATCTTGTATGCAGCAAAACCTATAGAGCTTATAATTTGCCTCAGGGTATTGTTTGATTTGTGGGTCTTGATTAAGCCTTACATGTATTGTGTTGATGGCTTCTGTGTTGAAAATTGTTTGATCAAATCTTCCTTGCCCTTCAATAAATTCTTTATCTCGTTATGGAATTTTCTAATTTGTTATTTCGTTGGATCCCTGTTTGGTTCACAGTATGTATTAGTATCACGTAGGAGATTGCACACTTTATCTTAATAATCACATTAGTTGATAATCACTACGGCATTACGATTGTCGGCTCTTACATGCAAAGTATCATCATCATTCAATTTTCCAGAGGCTTAACAAACCTAAGTGGGATAGAGTTCTTATTTTCTTTGGAAAGTACGGATGCATGAAATGAAGGTACTCTCCTTATAATTTCCTTTTACAGTGATGATTGTTGTATATATCTCTTCACGGTGAAGTGTATATATATATATATATATATATATATATATATATATATATATATATATATATATATATATATATATATATTTATCCGTGGGGATATAGGAGAAAGAATACTTCCCACGTATTCCCTGCGTGTCGTAGAAGGTGACTAAAAGGGGAGGGAGCTGTGGGCTGGAAATTCTCCCCTCTCGTTTTTTTTTTCTAAATTTCCAAAAGAAGAAACGGAGAAGGGGGCCAGGTGAGGATATTCCCTCAAAGGCCCAGTCCTTTATTCTTAACGCTACCTCGCTAACACGGAAAATGGAGAATAGTTTGAAAGAAAGAAAGAAATATATATATATATATATATATATATATATATATATATATATATATATATATATATATATATATATATATATATATATATATATATATATATATATATATATTATATATATATATATACATATATACATTTGTATATGTATATATATATTCCTATGAGTCCACGGGGAAAATGAAACACGATAACTTCCCAAGAGCACTTTCGTGTAATAATCACCTCATCAGGGGACACACAAGAGAGAAATATAAGTCAGTTGATATATTGCGAGGTAGCACAAGGAAACAGATGAAAGAAAGGCCCAACCCACCCACATACATATGTATATACATAAACGCCCACACTCGCTCATATACATACCTATATATTTCAACCTATACATACACATACATGCACAGACATATACATATATACACGTGTACATATTCATACTTGCTGCCTTCATCAATTTCCGTCGCCACCCCGCCACACATGAAGTGGCACCCCCCTCTCCCCGCGCGCGCGTGAGGCAGCGCTAGGAAAAGACAACAAAGGCCACATTAGTTCACACTCAGCGTCTAGCTGCCATGTGTAATGCACCGAAACCACAGCTCCCTCTCCACATCCAGGCCCCATAGAACTTCGTAGATGTGTGTACATGGACACGGGTTTGTGGATGATGTTTTTATGTGTATATATTTACCTGTTTGCGTATGTGTGTGATTACCTACTCATACAGACGCATTCGACCCCTTTTTTTCCTCCCTTTTCTAAGATAACATAAGGTATTTCACGGATTTCTAGGATGTTTGTTATCTCTTAACTAATACAGCATTTATGAGCCAAGACCGCCTTTACCTGCTTCCTGGTCATCTTCGATGGTATTTTGCTGCTCAAGCTTTGTGTAACTCTACTATCGCCTTCCTTAAAAAAAACAAGTACTTCGTGTACTCTTGTTTCACTAGTATAATCTTGGAACCCTCGCCAGATATAATCTTGATTCTTTAGTGCTTTGTCTCGGATGTCCTAAGATTTCCCTTCACATAGTTCATATATCGAGATATCAACTGACGGATATTCTCTCTGGGGAGTCTGGGATTTTCAGGATAGCTGCTTTCTATCCTGTCTTTTGATGTCGGTGCTTTTCAGGGTTTCCCATTCCGGTAATGTCAGCGGGTGCTTGTGAATTCTCTAAGGTAAATCCGCTTTGAAACTCAGCAGTTCCCTCTTCAGACATATCTTCATCTGTGTCTGCAGCTTCGCCTTTAGGTACATTATTCAGGCCACTCTGTCTTTTTCAATAAGTTGTGCACAATCCTGCCACCCGATATCGCTTGTTAGTTTTCTCCGATCTCTGTAACCTTCAGCCTGTTCAGAAACTCTCTTTCGCTTTTATCCACTCGTCACAAATGCTGTGCTTCTTTCCTGTGTCGAGACCACTCCACCTCTAAATTTCTTAATATGACCGTTTCTGGCCACAGACAATCATCAGAATCACTGAATCATTTACACTTGATAGTAAAGAGTGTACTGGTAGTATGTGAGGGCAACCCATCATGTCTTTCACTATATCCTTATTACGACTTGCCGGTCTAGCCGCCCTAACCACACCCACCCACCCACTCACACACACACACACACACACACACACACACACACACACACACGTCATATCACTTGATCAACACTCTCAGCCAGCCATGCTTTTCCGGCCACCTCTACACATCCTTCACACAACGTTCAGGCTACATACCACCTCCCTCCCACACTCCACACTCGATCTACTAGTTCTTTCAGCCACACAAGAAAAAAACACTTCCACACCCTACACAATGGTAACACCTAAACCAGGTCTTTCATCACACTCGCTGCACCACACACTCACCATATCCCTCTCACTAAATCTTCCGCCACACTCTTTACTCTCAGCCAGCTTGGTCTTTCTCCTCCCAAAGCCATCAGCTGTCAATTGCCTGATACTTGTCAACTATAACCAAGTACCCGTAATCTTTTCCTGCGCCCTAATCTCTTATCATTCTGACAAAAAAGCCTTGGAGGTGACCAGCCCCCGAGATGACCTGCTCTCCTCTATCCAGTCGACACGAGGACGACTGCAACTTTCTTTCCTGTATGTAATATACCTTTGTGTATAATATGAAGGATAAGCACCGGCTAAACACACGAAAAATTCATTGTTTTTCATTTCCAGTGGAACTACCACCTCTGATGTTGGTAAGTTGATACGGTTAATATAGATGTTACTTTTGTAGTGTGTCTCTCCTACTGTCCTTATGTAACTGTTTTCCAGCAGTCGACGCCAGTTATTGTGCTCAGCATTTTCCCCGGGGTTGAATTTTGTGGCCCAGAAATGCACCGTAGAGAAGATCATATATCACGAGGTGTAACACAGTGATGTATTATTCTGTGTCTTGTCTTGCTTAGAACACATGAGGAAGATAGATATGCGTGTGTTCTGACTTTCTCCTAAACTTTTTCAGATACTTTTACTTATCAGTAATATCAATATCATTATTAAATTATCATTATCATTATCATCATAATTATTATCATTATTGTTATTGTTATTATTATCATTATTACTATTATTATTATCATTATTATTATTACTATTATTATTATTATTATTATTATTATTATTATTATCATTATTATTATTATTATTATCATTATTATTATTATTATTATTATTATTATTATTATTATTATTATTATTATTATTATTATTATTTTTATCATTATCATTATTATTATTATTATTATTATTATTATTATTATTATTATTATTATTATTATTATTATTATTATTATTATTATTGTTATTATTATTATTATTATCATTATTATTATTATTATTATTATTATTGTTATTATTTTTTTTTTTTTTTTTTGCTTTGTCGCTGTCTCCCGCGTTTGCGAGGTAGCGCAAGGAAACAGACGAAAGAAATGGCCCAACCCACCCCCATACACATGTATATACATACGTCCACACACGCAAATATACATACCTACACAGCTTTCCATGGTTTACCCCAGACGCTTCACATGCCTTGATTCAATCCACTGACAACACGTCAACCCCGGTATACCACATCGCTCCAATTCACTCTATTCCTTGCCCTCCTTTCACCCTCCTGCATGTTCAGGCCCCGATCACACAAAATCTTTTTCACTCCATCTTTCCACCTCCAATTTGGTCTCCCTCTTCTCCTCGTTCCCTCCACCTCCGACACATATATCCTCTTGGTCAATCTTTCCTCACTCATTCTCTCCATGTGACCAAACCATTTCAAAACACCCTCTTCTGCTCTCTCAACCACGCTCTTTTTATTTCCACACATCTCTCTTACCCTTACGTTACTTACTCGATCAAACCACCTCACACCACATATTGTCCTCAAACATCTCATTTCCAGCACATCCATCCTCCTGCACACAACTCTATCCATAGCCCACGCCTCGCAACCATACAACATTGTTGGAACCACTATTCCTTCAAACATACCCATTTTTGCTTTCCGAGATAATGTTCTCGACTTCCACACATTCTTCAAGGCTCCCAGAATTTTCGCCCCCTCCCCCACCCTATGATCCACTTCCGCTTCCATGGTTCCATCCGCTGCCAGATCCACTCCCAGATATCTAAAACACTTCACTTCCTCCAGTTTTTCTCACTTCAAACTCACCCCCCAATTGACTTGACCGTCAACCCTACTGTACTAATAACCTTGCTCTTATTCACATTTACTCTTAACTTTCTTCTTTCACACACTTTACCAAACTCAGTCACCACCTTCTGCAGTTTCTCACATGAATCAGCCACCAGCGCTGTATCATCAGCGAACAACAACTGACTCACTTCCCAAGCTCTCTCATCCCCAACAGACTTCATATTTGCCCCTCTTTCCAAAACTCTTGCATTTACCTCCCTAACAACCCCATCCATAAACAAATTAAACAACCATGGAGACATCACACACCCCTGCCGCAAACCTACATTCACTGAGAACCAATCACTTTCCTCTCTTCCTACACGTACACATGCCTTACATCCTCGATAAAAACTTTTCACTGCTTCTAACAAGTTGCCTCCCACACCATATATTCTTAATACCTTCCACAGAGCATCTCTATCAACTCTATCATATGCCTTCTCCAGATCCATAAATGCTACATAAAAATCTATTTGCTTTTCTAAGTATTTCTCACATACATTCTTCAAAGCAAACACCTGACCCACACATCCTCTACCACTTCTGAAACCACACTGCTCTTCCCCAATCTGATGCTCTGTACATGCCCTCACCCTCTCAATCAATACCCTCCCATATAATTTACCAGGAATACTCAACAAACTTATACCTCTGTAATTTGAGCACTCACTCTTATCCCCTTTGCCTTTGTACAATGGCACTTTGCACGCATTCCGCCAATCCTCAGGCACTTCACCATGAGTCATACATACATTAAATAACCTTACCAACCAGTCAACAATACAGTCACCCCCTTTTTTAATAAATTCCACTGCAATACCATCCAAACCTGCTGCCTTACCGGCTTTCATCTTCCGCAAAGCTTTTACTACCTCTTCTCTGTTTACCAAATCATTTTCCCTAACCCTCTCACTTTGCACACCACCTCGACCAAAACACCCTATATCTGCCACTCTATCATCAAACACATTCAACAAACCTTCAAAATACTCACTCCATCTCCTTCTCACATCACCACTACTTGTTATCACCTCCCCATTTGCACCCTTCACTGAAGTTCCCATTTCCCCCCTTGTCTTACGCACTTTATTTACCTCCTTCCAGAACATCTTTTTATTCTCCCTAAAATTTAATGATACTCTCTCACCCAACTCTCATTTGCCCTTTTTTTCACCTCTTGCACCTTTCTCTTGACCTCCTGTCTCTTTCTTTTATACATCTCCCACTCAATTGCATTTTTTCCCTGCAAAAATCGTCCAAATGCCTCTCTCTTCTCTTTCACTAATACTCTTACTTCTTCATCCCACCACTCACTACCCTTTCTAATCAACCCACCTCCCACTCTTCTCATGCCACAAGCATCTTTTGCGCAATCCATCACTGATTCCCTAAATACATCCCATTCCTCCCCCACTCCCCTTACTTCCATTGTTCTCACCTTTTTCCATTCTGTACTCAGTCTCTCCTGATACTTCCTCACACAAGTCTCCTTCCAAAGCTCACTTACTCTCACCACCCTCTTCACCCCAACATTATTATTATTATCATTATTATTATTATTATTATTATTATTATTATTATTATCATTATTATCATTATTATTATTACTATTATTAATATTATCATTATTATGATTATTATTATTTTTAGTATCATTATCATCATTAATATTATTATTATTGTTGTTATTATTTGCATAACACTTATCAATATTACAATTACTGTCATAATCATTATCATTACTGTCATTATCATTACCATTACTGTCATTATCATTATCATTACTGTCATTATCATTACTATCATTATCAATATCATTACTGCCATCATCATTATTATTACTGTCATTATCGTTATCATTGCTGCCATTATCTTTATAATTAGTGCCATTATCATTATCATTACTGTCATTATCATTACTGTCATTATCATTACCATTACTGTCATTATCATTGTCATAACTGTCATTATCATTACCATTACTGTCATTATCATTATCATTACTGTCATTATTATTATCATTACTGTCATTATCATTACCATTACTGTCATTATCATTGTCATAACTGTCATTATCATTACCATTACTGTCATTATCATTATCATTACTGTCATTATCATTGCTGTCATTATCATTATCATATTGCCATTATCATTATCATTACTGTCATTATCATCATCATTACTGTCATTATCATTATCATTACTGCCATTATCATTATCATTACTGTCATTATTATTATCATTACTGTCATTATCATTATCATTACTGTCATTATTATTATCATTACTGTCATTATCATTACTGTCATTATCATTATCATAACTGTCATTATCATTACTGTCATTATCATTATCATAACTGTCATTATCATTATCATTACTGTCATTATCATTATCATTACTGTCATTATCATTACTGTCATTATCATTATCATAACTGTCATTATCATTACTGTCATTATCATTATCATAACTGCCATTATCATTATCATTACTGTCATTATCATTATCATTACTGTCATTATCATTACTGTCATTATCATTATCATAACTGTCATTATCATTACTGTCATTATCATTATCATAACTGTCATTATCATTACTGTCATTATCATTATCATAACTGTCATTATCATTACTGTCATTATCATTATCATAACTGTCATTATCATTACTGTCATTATCATTATCATAACTGTCATTATCATTACTGTCATTATCATTATCATAACAGTCATTATCATTATCATTACTGTCATTATCATTATCATTACTGTCATTATTATTATCATTACTGTCATTATCATTATCATAACTGTCATTATCATTATCATTACTGTCATTATCATTGCTGTCATTATCATTATCATAACTGTCATTATCATTACTGTCATTATCATTATCATAACTGTCATTATCATTACTGTCATTATCATTATCATTACTGTCATTATCATTATCATTACTGTCATTATCATTATCATTACTGTCATTATCATTATCATATTGCCATTATCATTATCATTACTGTCATTATCATTATCATAACTGTCATTATCATTATCATAACTGTCATTATCATTGCTGTCATTATCATTATCATAACTGTCATTATCATTATCATATTGCCATTATCATTATCATTACTGTCATTATCATTATCATAACTGTCATTATCATTACTGTCATTATCATTATCATTATGTCATTTCTTACATATTGCATTATCATTATCATTACTGTCATTATCATTATCATAACTGTCATTATCATTACTGTCATTATCATTATCATTACTGTCATTATCATTATCATTACTGTCATTATTATTATCATTACTGTCATTATCATTATCATTACTGTCATTATCATTACTGTCATTATCATTATCATAACTGTCATTATCATTACTGTCATTATCATTATCATAACTGTCATTATCATTATCATTACTGTCATTATCATTAGTCATTACATATCAAACTGTCATTATCATTACTTCATTATCATTATCATTACATTCATTATCATTACTGTCATTATCATTACTTCATTATCATTATCATATGCCATATCATTATCATTACTGTCATTATCATTATCACTGTCATTATCATTACTGTCATTATCATTATCATTACTGTCATTATCATTATCATAACTGTCATTATCATTACTGTCATTATCATTATCATAACTGTCATTATCATTACTGTCATTATCATTATCATTACTGTCATTATCATTTTCATTATTCATAACTGCCATTATCATTATCATTACTGTCATTATCATTATCATTACTGCCATTATCATTATCATTACTGTCATTATCATTATCATTACTGTCATTATCATTATCATTACTGCCATTATCATTATCATTACTGTCATTATCATTATCATTACTGTCATTATCATTATCATATTGCCATTATCATTATCATTACTGCCATTATCATTATCATTACTGACATTATCATTACTGTCATTATCATTATCATTACTGCCATTATCATTATCATTACTGTCATTATCATTATCATATTGCCATTATCATTATCATTACTGTCATCATCATTATCATTACTGACATTATCATTGCTGTCATTATCATTATCATATTGCCATTATCATTATCATTACTGTCATTATCATTATCATTACTGTCATTATCATTATCATTACTGCCATTATCATTATCATTACTGCCATTATCATTATCATTACTGTCATTATCATTATCATTACTGCCATTATCATTATCATTACTGTCATTATCATTATCATTACTGTCATTATCATTATCATTACTGCCATTATCATTATCATTACTGTCATTATCATTATCATATTGCCATTATCATTATCATTACTGCCATTATCATTATCATTACTGTCATTATCATTATCATATTGCCATTATCATTATCATTACTGTCATTATCATTATTATTACTGTCATTATCATTACTGTCATTATCATTATCATATTGCCATTATCATTATCATTACTGTCATTATCATTATCATTACTGTCATTATCATTACTGTCATTATCATTATCATAACTGTCATTATCATTATCATTACTGTCATTATCATTGTTGTCATAATCATTATCATAACTGTCATTATCATTATCATATTGCCATTATCATTATCATTACTGTCATTATCATTATTACTGTCATTATCATTATCATTACTGCCATTATCATTATCATTACTGTCATTATCATTATCATTACTGTCATTATCATTACTGTCATTATCATTATCATAACTGTCATTATCATTACTGTCATTATCATTATCATTACTGCCATTATCATTATCATTACTGTCATTATCATTACTGTCATTATCATTATCATATTGCCATTATCATTATCATTACTATCATTATCATTATCATTACTGCCATTATCATTATCGTTACTGCCATTATCATTATCATTACTGTCATTATCATTACTGTCATTATCATTATCATATTGCCATTATCATTATCATTACTATCATTATCATTATCATTACTATCATTATCATTATCATTACTGTCATTATCATTATCGTTACTGCCATTATCATTATCATTAGTCATTATCATTATCATTACTGTCATTATCATTATCATTACTGTCATTATCATTACTGTCATTATCATTATCATAACTGTCATTATCATTACTGTCATTATCATTATCATAACTGTCATTATCATTACTGTCATTATCATTATCATTACTGACATTATCATTATCATTACTGTCATTATCATTACTGTCATTATTATTATCATTACTGTCATTGTCTTTCCTATCATCATTGCAAATATCATCATCATAGCTTTCGTTTAGACAAGTTCCTCTATTATAGATGTATTGACAGGGAGTCAACATCCACGGTTCACTGGACCCAAAGTACGTATATCATTACGTGTTTTTAAAACGGTGAGCAAAGCCAACACAGACTGGGAAATTTGAAGACTACGTTAGTGAACAGATTCTGTGATGCAGAACACTTTGCATATGAGATTTTCCGTCTAGTTGTGAAGGCTGAAGAACATATATTTACAAGAACCCTTAAAACTGCTTACGTAATAGATTCAGGCATAACAACATCCTTGTGGTTTACCACAAAACTTTGAAATTATGCAAAGTTGCATTGCGAACCATCTGTATGAAAATTGGCCTCAT
The DNA here is from genome assembly GCF_036320965.1 of Panulirus ornatus. NCBI lineage: Eukaryota > Metazoa > Arthropoda > Malacostraca > Decapoda > Palinuridae > Panulirus > Panulirus ornatus. The sequence continues at coordinate 52,424,352 of NC_092226.1, forward strand.
CCTGGTCAGCTTATGTGAGGGATTTATTCTCATCATCATAATGACGGCATCGATAGGAGCTGTATGTACATAAGATGGACAGACCCTCTTGTTACGTAATATTCTTAGAAGCGTCACTTGACTACCTGTTATTATGAACTGTTGCCAGGTGACGTAGACTTGTGTAGTGTGTTGATGACTAAAGACTTTAGATGACCATCTTTCATTTCCGTTACATATTCCTGATCTAATTATTCATAAATTTGTGTTTTTAAGCATTTCTTCAGCCGTGACTGATGAGCGCCTTTCACCAGCAACATACAACTGTGTCATTGGTGGTTGCTTAATGACTTGAAACAGTTGAGGTGACTTGAGTCACTTGAGGTGACTTGAATTAGCTGGGGTTACTTAAGTCAGTTGAGGTAAAACTCTTGAATGTTAAAGACAATATCCCGTCATGTTGCTACTGTCCTAAGTTCGCAGGGCTTTCAGTGTCTGTCTGTCTGTTTGTTTGTTCCCATTTGCATGGCTCCCAGTGGAAGTGTCTGTCTGTCTATCTGTCCGCCTATCTGTCTGTCTATCCGTCTGTCTATCTGTCGGTCCGTCTGTCTCCAGTTTAGAGGGCCCCCAGTGTGTGTGTGTGTGTGTGTGTGTGTGTGTGTGTGTGTGTGTGTGTGTGTGTACTTGTCTGTCTGTTAGTCCACAGTTCGCAGAGCCCCCACTGTGCGTGTGTGTGTCTATCTATCTATCTGTATGCCTTCAGTTCTCAGGTCCCCTGGTGCGTGTTACTCCTTGTCAAGCAGGAATTCCTCACCGTCCAGCAGCAGCGTCCTCGCCTGTCTCACATTTCTTGTATTCTGTGCCGTTATCTGTAACTTTCGCCAGAGCCCATCTCACACTCTCATACTCTCACACTCTCACACTCTCACTCTTGCACTCTCACGCTCTCTCATCTCGTTTATTCTTATTCGAAGTGCTTGAATCGTCAGCTATACTGCCCACATGGACTCTCTCTCTCTCTCTCTCTCTCTCTCTCTCTCTCTCTCTCTCTCTCTCTCTCTCTCTCTCTCTCTCTCTCTCTCTCTCTCTCTCTCTCTCTCTCTCTCTCTCTCTCTCTCTCTCTCTCTCTCCACTGCATCATTATACCATTATTACATTCGCTCTACACTTCCCCAGTTGCAAAATGTATACCGGTACATGTATATATATATATATATATATATATATATATATATATATATATATATATATATATATATATATATATATATATATATATATATAAGTGAGTCAGTTGTTGTTCGCTGATGATACAGCGCTGGTGGCTGATTCATGTGAGAAACTGCAGAAGCTGGTGACTGAGTTTGGTAAAGTGTGTGGAAGAAGAAAGTTAAGAGTAAATGTGAAGAAGAGCAAGGTTATTTAGGTACAGTAGGGTTGAGGGTCAAGTCAATTGGGAGGTGAGTTTGAAAGGAGAAAAACTGGAGGAAGTGAAGTGTTTTAGATATCTGGGAGTGGATCTGGCAGCGGATGGAACCATGGAAGCGGAAGTGGATCATAGGGTGGGGGAGGGGGCGAAAATTCTGGGAGCCTTGAAGAATGTGTGGAAGTCGAGAACATTATCTCGGAAAGCAAAAATGGGTATGTTTGAAGGAATAGTGGTTCCAACAATGTTGTATGGTTGCGAGGCGTTGGCTATGGATAGAGTTGTGTGCAGGAGGATGGATGTGCTGGAAATGAGATGTTTGAGGACAATGTGTGGTGTGAGGTGGTTTGATCGAGTAAGTAACGTAAGGGTAAGAGAGATGTGTGGAAATAAAAAGAGCGTGGTTGAGAGAGCAGAAGAGGGTGTTTTGAAATGGTTTGGGCACATGGAGAGAATGAGTGAGAAAAGATTGACCAAGAGGATATATGTGTCGGAGGTGGAGGGAACGAGGAGAAGAGGGAGACCAAATTGGAGGTAGAAAGATGGAGTGAAAAAGATTTTGTGTGATCGGGGCCTGAACATGCAGGAGGGTGAAAAGAGGGCAAGGAATAGAGTGAATTGGAGCGATGTGGTATACCGGGGTTGACGTGCTGTCAGTGGATTGAATCAAGGCATGTAAAGCGTCTGGGGTAAACCATGGAAAGCTGTGTAGGTATGTATATTTGCGTGTGTGGACGTATGTATATACATGTGTATGGGGGTGAGTTGGGCCATTTCTTTCGTCTGTTTCCTTGCGCTACCTCGCAAACGCGGGAGACAGCGACAAAGCAAAAAAGGAAAAAAAAAAAAGAAAAAATATATATATATATATATATATATATATATATATATATATATATATATATATATATATATATATATATATCTTGTGGAAGCTAAGGTGAAGAGTTATATGGGTTTTCAGAAAAGAAAAGTGAATGTTGGGGTGAAGAGGGTGGTGAGAGTAAGTGAGCTTGGGAAGGAGACTTGTGTGAGGAAGTACCAGGAGAGACTGAGTACAGAATGGAAAAAGGTGAGAACAATGGAAGTAAGGGGAATGGGGGAGGAATGGGATGTATTTAGGGAATCAGTGAGGGATTGCGCAAAAGATGCTTGTGGCATGAGAAGAGTGGGAAGTGGGTTGATTAGAAAGCGTAGTGAGTGGTGGGATGAAGAAGTAACATTAGTAGTGAAAGAGAAAACAGAGGCATTTGGACGATTTTTGCAGGGAAAAAATGCAATTCAGTGGGAGATGTATAAAAGAAAGAGACAGGAGGTCAAGAGAAAGGTGCAAGAGGTGAAAAAGAGGGCAAATGAGAGTTGGGGTGAGAGAGTATCATCAAATTTTAGGGAGAATAAAAAGATGTTCTGGAAGGAGGTAAATAAAGTGCATAAGACAAGGGAGCAAATGGGAACTTCAGTGAAGGGCGCAAATGGGGAGGTGATGTGAGAAAGAGATGGAGTGAGTATTTTGAAGGTTTGTTGAATGTGTTTGATGATAGAGTGGCATATATAGGGTGTTTTGGTCGAGGTGGTGTGCAAAGTGAGAGGGTTAGGGAAAATGATTTGGTAAACAGAGAAGAGGTAGTAAAAGCTTTGCGGAAGATGAAAGCCGGCAAGGCAGCAGGTTTGGATGGTATTGCAGTGGAATTTGTTAAAAAAGGGGGTGACTGTATTATTGACTGGTTGGTAAGGTTATTTAATGTATGTATGACTCATGGTGAGGTGCCTGAGGATTGGCGGAATGCGTGCATAGTGCCATTGTACAAAGGCAAATGGGATAAGAGTGAGTGCGATGTGGTATACCGGGGTTGACGTGAAGCGTCTGGGGTAAACCATGGAAAGCTGTGTAGGTATGTATATTTGCGTGTGTGGACGTATGTATATACATGTGTATGTGGGGGGGCCATTTCTTTCGTCTGTTTCCTTGCGCTACCTCGCAAACGCGGGAGACAGCGACAAAGTATAATGAAATAAAATAATATACATATATATATATATATATATATATATATATATATATATAGGGATAGGGGAGAAAGAATACTTCCCACGTATTCCCTGCGTGTCGTAGAAGGCGACTAAAAGGGAAGGGAGCGGGGGGCTGGAAATCCTCCCCTCTCGTTTTTTTTTTTTTTTTAATTTTCCAAAAGAAGGAACAGAGAAGAGGGCCAGGTGAGGATATTCCCTCAAAGGCCCAGTCCTCTGTTCTTAACGCTACCTCGCTATCGCGGGAAATAGCGAATAGTATGAAAAAAGAAAAAAAAAAATATATATATACATATATATATATATATATATATATATATATATATATATATATATATATATATATATATATATATATATATATATATATATATATAAATATATATATATATATATATATATATATATATATATATATATATATATATATATATATATATATATATATATTCATTTATTATGCTTTGTCGCTGTCTCCCGCATTAACGAGGTAGCGCAAGAAAACAGACAAAACAATGGCCAAACTCACACACATACACATATATATACATACACGTCCACACCCAGAACATATACATATCTATACATCTCAACGTATACATATATATATATATATATATATATATATATATATATATATATATATATATATATATATATATATATATATATATATATATATATATATATATATATATATATATATATATATATATATATGTACATAATTCATACTGTCTGCCCTTATTCATTCTCGTCGCCACCCCGCCACAAATGAAGATGAGAACCCCCCCCCCCCCCATGTGCGCGAGGTAGCGCTAGGAAAAGACAACAAAGGCCACATTCGTTCACACTCAGTCTCTAGCTATCATGTATAATGCACCCAAACCACAGCTCCCTTTCCACATCCAGGCCCCACAAAACTTTCATTGGTTTACCCCAGACGCTTCACATGCCTGGTTCAATCCATTGACAGCACGTCGACCCCAATATGCCACATCATTCCAATTCACTCTATTCCTTGCACGCCTTTCACCTTCATGCATGTTTAGGCCCCGATCACTCAAAATCTTTTTCACTCCATCTTTCCACCTTCAATTTAGTCTCCCACTTCTCCTCGTTCCCTCCACCTCTGACACATATAGCCTCTTTATCAATCCTTCCTTACTCATTCTCTCTGTGACCAAACCATTTCAAAACACCCTCTTCTGCTCTCTCAACCACACTCTTTTTATTACCATACATCTCTCTTACCCTTTCATTACTTACTCGATCAAACCACCTCACACCACATATTGTCCTCAAACATCTCATTTCCAGCACATTCACCCTCCTCTGCACAACTCTCTCTATAGCCCACGCCTCGCAACCATACAACATTGTTAGAACCACTGTTCCCTCAAACATACCCATTTTTACTTTCCACGATAACGTTCTCGGCTTCCACACATTTTTGATGGCTCCCTGAACTTTCACCTCCTTCCCTACCCTATGATTCACTTCCGCTTCCATGGTCCAATTCGCTGCCAAATCCACCCCCAGATATCTAAAACACTTCACTTCCTCCAGTTTTCCTCCATTCAAACTTACCTTCCAGATGACTTGTCCCTCAACCCTACTGGACCTAATAACCTTGCTCTTATATATATATATATATACATTTATCTTATATTTATTTTGCTTTGTCGCTGTCTCCCGCGTTAGCGAGGTAGCTCAAGGAAACGGACGAAAGAATGGCCCAACCCACCCACATACACATGTATATACATACACGTCCACACACGCAAATATACATACCTATACATCTAATGTATACATATATATACACACACAGACATATATATATATATATATATATATATATATATATATATATATATACACATGTGCATAATTCATACTGCCTGCCTTTATTCATTCCCATCGCCACCTCGCCACACATGGAATAACAACCCCCTCCCCCCTCATGTGTGCGAGGTAGCGCTAGGAAAAGACAACAAAGTCCACATTCGTTCACACTCAGTATCTAGCTGTCATGTAATAATGCAACGAAACCACAGCTCCCTTTCCACATCCAGGCCCCACAGAACTTTCTATGGTTTACCCCAGACGCTTCATATATATATATATATATATATATATATATATATATATATATATATATATATATATATATATATGCAAGAGTTTTGGAAAGAGGGGCAAGTATGAAGTCTGTTGGGGATGAGAGAGCTTGGGAAGTGAGTCAGTTGTTGTTCGCTGATGATACAGCGCTGGTGGCTGATTCATGTGAGAAACTGCAGAAGCTGGTGACTGAGTTTGGTAAAGTGTGTGGAAGAAGAAAGTTAAGAGTAAATGTGAATAAGAGCAAGGTTATTAGGTACAGTAGGGTTGAGGGTCAAGTCAATTGGGAGGTGAGTTTGAATGAAGAAAAACTGGAGGAAGTGAAGTGTTTTAGATATCTGGGAGTGGATCTGGCAGCGGATGGAACCATGGAAGCGGAAGTGGATCATAGGATGGGGGAGGGGGCGAAAATTCTGGGAGCCTTGAAGAATGTGTGGAAGTCGAGAACATTATCTCGGAAAGCAAAAATGGGAATGTTTGAAGTAATAGTGGTTCCAACAATGTTGTATGGTTGCGAGGCGTGGGCTATGGATAGAGTTGTGCGCAGGAGGATGGATGTGCTGGAAATGAGATGTTTGAGGACAATGTGTGGTGTGAGGTGGTTTGATCGAGTGAGTAACGTAAGGGTAAGAGAGATGTGTGGAAATAAAAAGAGCGTGGTTGAGAGAGCAGAAGAGGGTGTTTTGAAGTGGTTTGGGCACATGGAGAGAATGAGTGAGGAAAGATTGACCAAGAGGATATATGTGTCGGAGGTGGAGGGAACGAGGAGAAGAGGGAGACCAAATTGGAGGTGGAAAGATGAAGTGAAAAAGATTTTGTGTGATCGGGGCCTGAATATGCAGGAGGGTGAAAGGAGGGCAAGGAATAGAGTGAATTGGAGCGATGTGGTATACCGGGGTTGACGTGCTGTCAGTGGATTGAATCAAGGCATGTGAAGCGTCTGGGGTAAACCATGGAAAGCTGTGTAGGTATGTATATTTGCGTGTGTGGATGTATGTATATACATGTGTATGGGGGGGGGGGGGTGGGGCCATTTCTTTTGTCTGTTTCCTTGCGCTACCTCGCAAACGCGGGAGACAGCGACAATGTATAATAAAAAATAAAATAATATATATATATATATATATATATATATATATATATATATATATATATATATATATATATATATATATATATATATACATATATATATATATATATAATCCCTGGGGGTAGGGGAGAAAGAATACTTCCCACGTGTTCCCTGCGTGTCGTAGAAGGCGACTAAAAGGGGATGGAGCGGGGGGCTGGAAATCCTCCCCTCCCATCATATTTTTTTTAATTTTCCAAAAGAAGGAGCAGAGAAGGGGGCCAGGTGCGGATATTCCCTCAAAGGCCCAGTCCTCTGTTCTTAACGCTACCTCGCTAACGCGGGAAATGGCGAATAGTTTGAAAGAAAGATATATATATATATATATATATATATATATATATATATATATATATATATATATATATATATATATATATATGTGTGTGTTTGTGTGTATATATATATATATATATATATATATATATATATATATATATATATATATATATATATGATATGTATATATATATATATATATACATATATATATATATATATATATATATATATATATATATATATATATATATATATATAGTTAAGAGTAAATGTGAATAAGAGCAAGGTTATTAGGTACAGTAGGGTTGAGAGTCAAGTCAATTGGGAGGTGAGTTTGAATGGAGAAAAACTGGAGGAAGTAAAGTGTTTTAGATATCTGGGAGTGGATCTGGCAGCGGATGGAACCATGGAAGCGGAAGTGGACCATAGGGTGGGGGAGGGGGCGAAAATTCTGGGAGCCTTGAAGAATGTGTGGAAGTCGAGAACATTATCTCGGAAAGCAAAAATGGGTATGTTTGAAGGAATAGTGGTTCCAACAATGTTGTATGGTTGCGAGGCGTGGGCTATGGATAGAGTGGTGCGCAGGAGGATGGATGTGCTGGAAATGAGATGTTTGAGGACAATGTGTGGTGTGAGGTGGTTTGATCGAGTAAGTAACGTAAGGGTAAGAGAGATGTGTGGAAATAAAAAGAGCGTGGTTGAGAGAGCAGAAGAGGGTATTTTGAAATGGTTTGGGCACATGGAGAGAATGAGTGAGGAAAGATTGACCAAAAGGATATATGTGTCGGAGGTGGAGGGGACGAGGAGAAGAGGGAGACCAAATTGGAGGTGGAAAGATGGAGTGAAAAAGATTTTGTGTAATCGGGGCCTGAACATGCAGGAGGGTGAAAGGAGGGCAAGGAATAGAGTGAATTGGAGCGATGTGGTATACCGGGGTTGACGTGCTGTCAGTGGATTGAATCAAGGCATGTGAAGCGTCTGGGGTAAACCATGGAAAGCTGTGTAGGTATGTATATTTGCGTGTGTGGACGTATGTATATACATGTGTATGGGGGTGGGTTGGGCCATTTCTTTCGTCTGTTTCCTTGCGCTACCTCGCAAACGCGGGAGACAGCGACAAAGCACAAAAAAAAAAGAATTATTTATATATACATATATATCCCTGGGGATAGGGGAGAAAGAATACTTCCTACGTATTCCCTGCGTGTTGCAGGAGGCGACTAAAAGGGAAGGGAGCGGGGAGGCTGGAAATCCTTCCCTCTCTTTTTTTTTCTTTTTTTTTCCAAAAGAAGGAACAGAGAAGGGGGCCAGGTGAGGGTATTTCCTCAAAGATCCAGTCCTCTGTTTTTAACGCTACCTCGCTAACGCGGGAAATGGCGAATAGTTCGAAAGAAAAAGATATATATATATATATATATATATATATATATATATATATATATATATATATATATATATATATCCCCCTTGATATTGCGCTTCTTGATATAGGTGTTGCCTTCGGGCCAAACATTACTCTATCTATTTTCAGTAGTATGTATTGGATTGTCACACGTCCCACGCAGGACTGGAGAGTTCCTTGAAGACTGGAACGCTTCGAACTTAAATTATGATAAACTTTCTCTTTGCTGCTGTTGAGGTTGCAAATGGGGTTTTTCTATGGTGGGGTTAGTCCAGGCACGTGTATTGTGTGACAGCAGAATTTTCTCCATGCTGAGGTTGTTCCATACGCTGGTCATGGGTGACAGTATCCATGCTGAAGTTGGTTCATTCCAGGGCGTTAGCCAGATGTTATCCAAGCTGAAGTTGGTTCATTCCTGGGCGTTGGCCAGATGTTATCCATGCTAAGGTTACTTCATTTCTGGGTGTTGGCCAGATGAGAAGTCGTGAGCTCGTGTTCGTCAGTATCCACAAGATCCTCCTCTATGATATTCGCTGTAGTGTGGACGACTTTGACCTGGAATGACTATGATGGCTGTGCCGCTGGTGGACTTCGTGTTAAAAATCTATGGATCAACCTGTCTGTTGCTGTCTGTTGTTGAGTCCGTAAGTATGAGACCATATAAACTTCAAATCACGATCAAAGTTACCAGCTTCAAATCTGACACGTTCCTTAACTATGCTGTACTTTAAGACAGAAAGGCCACAAGTTCAAGTTATGGGATCTGATTGCTTGAGAGTGGACGAAGAGTCAGTACCCATGATCGAGTGCAACCGAAGTTGAAGTTACTTGAGCTGCAGATGTCTCCAGTTACTCACGGAGTGTTTCAAGACGACTCTTTATACTACCCAGCAGAGGAGGGTGGCGACACTTCCAACTGTTGTTATTGTTAGTGTACATGCACCTGTTGACACAGGTGACATGTACAAAGTAACAACCAGGGGATCGTTAGAGGCTTGATTACTGAGTTCCGTGCGAGGGGGAGGGAAAGGCGGGCGCCCTGCCGGCCGTGCGTGTTCACTCTCCATTATCCATGTTGTACCAGCTCACACGCCCCACATCGCCAGCACACAGCGCACTGCCCACAGGGTAATTTTATCACTACTTTGTCCCGAATGTTAAGACAGATGTTCTAATGCGTCAGTTATATGCGTCGTAACACCAAGATGTTCTAATGCGTCAGTTATATGCGTCGTAACACCAACATCCGGGCTACCTTCTCGGGATATACTTTAGTCGTTGATACGGATTTTACATCAGAATGAAAATAAGTGTATTTGGTCATATTGCTGGCCTTAACAACAAGTTCATGATGTGGTTATAAGAATTCAGCTTAACATGGGTAACTACTACACAAAATCGAGCTCCTTGCCGTGACAGTTGCTGGTCAGAATCAGGACTCACAGGCGACTCCTCAGACGCCGTTACTGAAATGTTCAACGAAACGACTTTAGATGGAAAGTTCCTCCTCCTAAAGAGATACAAGCGTTGCCTTGACGTCATTTGGCCTCCAGTGTCAACCAGCCAAACGTATCCATCCTTACTTAATCTAAACGAGCTGCTACGTGTCTTTAAGGAAGGTGTAATGACCTAGTTTGATAAGTGATCGTAAGCATGTGTCTATGCAAGCTGTGTACATAATCAAGATTAAAGAAAAAAGATCGAGGAAGTAGACAGGACCAGTTGTTGGGTGACTAGTGTCTCGGACGTAGCAGAAGAAGGCCTTGTTGGAGCCAGCAGAGCGTATATCTCTTTTGTGTTGGTCTTTGTGAGCGTCGGGAGGGTGGCCTGTTTCATCTACGTCCTCCAAGACAAAAATACCACAAGGGATAGATGAGGAAATCCAAGAGAAAGAGCAGAGGTTGATAAAATGTGTGGGTGAGGCTATGATGGAGAGAGGTGGGTTGAAGGAGGTAAAGTTTTTCGTCGAAGTAATATAACCGTGTTGAGAAATGCAGAGCGACACAGCGCAGGCTCCTTTCATATGCCTTAGCTAGAGTAATGCCCTAATGTGAGTGAAAGTGATATAGGTAAAGTTACTATTGAGATCCCAGTTGACAATTTGTGTTGAAGGATGTAAGGGAGTGACAGATCAAGACTTCGATGTAGCAAAAAAGCAAGACGGTAGGTTAGCAATAATGGTTTCTGACGATAAATATGAAAGGAGAGAGGCTCAAGTGTCCGTTATTCCGTGCGAGGTATCGCAAGACGGCCTGAAGGAGGAGGAGGAAGAGGAAGCTCCTGAAGATGTTATCACACATCTGAGCAAGACGACAGGAATGGCGAGTGTCGTCTCAGTTCCTACCCTTCCTCCTCCTTCTCCTCCCTCCTTCTGGTGAGGCAAGGCTGCTGAGGAGGGGTAGGAGGGCTGAGGACGTCACGCCAGGAGGAGCAGCGGGGGAACCAAGACGTTATCACATGGTGGAGGTGATGGCGGATGGAGGAGTCCGACTTTTTAGGGAACCGGTGGAGAGAAGAGTGTAGCCCTCAGGGCGTCGGTGGAGATGAGCGTCTTTCCCATTACGTGACGGTGGGGAAAGCGTCCGGCGTGTGTATATGTGTGGATATATGATGGGAGTGAACTCAAAACGAGGGAAAATGGAGAACATTAAAGAGAATAACATGAATAGGTGAGTTGACAAATACTGATACAAAGATAGATTGCCTCGACAGAAACCAGTGACCGAGCTGTTTGATGTCTCCAAACTTCGTGGAATTTCAAGACAAATTGTTTACATCAAGCTTCTGAATCCGTTTCCCATCACCTTAAAAGCTGAAGTTGTTTGTCATGATAGAAACCTTCATTACTACAAAATGCGGCAGAGAAAAGTCACAGTTGTGATCAGAGGTGGCCTTAGGGTAGTTTGGACCCAGGATGTGAAAGGAATTGGGGCCCTTTAAAAGCTTTCTTTAATTCTAGGCGAGACAGCAGAGGTAGCTGAGGCCCTTATCAAGGCCATTCCAATAACGCAATAAATAAGTAAAGAAATATTATTTTCTTTATGATACACAGTCTCTGTCTCCCGCGACAGCGAGGTAGCGCAAGGAAACAGACGAAAGAATGGCTCAATTCACCCACACATGCACGTATACATACCAATACATTTCAACGTATACATACATAGACATACTCAGACATATAAATAAATACAAATGTAAATAATTCATACTTGCTGTCTTCATCCTTTCCCGTCGCCACCCCGCCAAACATAAAATGGCACCCCCTCCCCCGCCACGCGCGCGAGGTAGTGCTAGGAAAAGAAAACAAAGGCCACATTCGTTCACACTCAGGCTCTAGCTGTCATGCCTAATGCACCAAAACCACTGCTCCCTTTCCACATCCAGGCCCCACAAAACTTTCCATGCTTCAACGCTCCCAGCACTTTCACCCCCCTCCCTCACACTGCGACTCACTTCCGCTTCCATGGCTCCATCCGCTGCCAAATCCACTCCCAGGTATTTAAAACACTTCACTTTCTCCAGTTTTCGTCAATCAAACTTACCACCCAACTGACTCTTCCCTCAACTCTACTGTACCTAATAACCTTGCTCTTATTCACATTCACCATCAGCTATCGTCTTTCACACACTTTACCAAACTCAGTCACCAGCTTCGGCAGTTTCTCACTCGAATCAGCCACCAGTACTGTATCATCAGCGAACAACAAGTAACTCACTTCCTCAGCCCTCTCATCCACAACATACTGCATACTTTCCTCTCTTTCCAAAACTCTTGCGTTAACCTACCTAACAGCTCCATCCATAAACAAATTAAACAACCATCGAGATATCACGCACCCCTGCCGCAAACCTACATTCACTGAGAACCAATCACTTTCCTCTCTCTTCTTACTAGTACATATGCATCACATCCTCGATAAAAACTTTTCACTGCTTCTAGTAACTTGCCTCCCACACCATATACTTTTAATAGCTTCCACAGAGCATCTATATCAACTCAATCATGTCTTCTCCAGATCCATAGATGCTAGATACAAATCCATTTATTGTTCTAAGTATTTCTCACATACATTCTTCAAAGCAAACACCTGTTCCGCACATCCTCTAGCACTTCGGAAACCACACTGCTCTTCCCCAATCTGATGCTCTGTACATGCCTTCACCCTCTCAATCAATTTTTTTTTTTTTCTTTTTTTTTTATACTTTGTCGCTGTCTCCCGCGTTTGCGAGGTAGCGCAAGGAAACAGACGAAAGAAATGGCCCAACCCCCCCCCCCCCATACACATGTATATACATACGTCCACACACGCAAATATACATACCTACACAGCTTTCCATGGTTTACCCCAGACGCTTCACATGCCTTGATTCAATCCACTGACAGCACGTCAACCCCGGTATACCACATCGCTCCAATTCACTCTATTCCTTGCCCTCCTTTCACCCTCCTGCATGTTCAGGCCCCGATCACACAAAATCTTTTTCACTCCATCTTTCCACCTCCAATTTGGTCTCCCTCTTCTCCTCGTTCCCTCCACCTCCGACACATATATCCTCTTGGTCAATCTTTCCTCACTCATTCTCTCCATGTGCCCAAACCACTTCAAAACACCCTCTTCTGCTCTCTCAACCACGCTCTTTTTATTTCCACACATCTCTCTTACCCTTACGTTACTCACTCGATCAAACCACCTTCACACCACACATTGTCCTCAAACATCTCATTTCCAGCACATCCATCCTCCTGCGCACAACTCTATCCATAGCCCACGCCTCGCAACCATACAACATTGTTGGAACCACTATTCCTTCAAACATACCCATTTTTGCTTTCCGAGATAATGTTCTCGACTTCCACACATTCTTCAAGGCCCCCAGAATTTTCGCCCCCTCCCCCACCCTATGATCCACTTCCGCTTCCATGGTTCCATCCGCTGCCAGATCCACTCCCAGATATCTAAAACACTTCACTTCCTCCAGTTTTTCTCCATTCAAACTCACCTCCCAATTGACTTGACCCTCAACCCTACTGTACCTAATAACCTTGCTCTTATTCACATTTACTCTTAACTTTCTTCTTCCACACACTTTACCAAACTCAGTCACCAGCTTCTGCAGTTTCTCACATGAATCAGCCACCAGCGCTGCATCATCAGCGAACAACAACTGACTCACTTCCCAAGCTCTCTCATCCCCAACAGACTTCATACTTGCCCCTCTTTCCAAAACTCTTGCATTTACCTCCCTAACAACCCCATCCATAAACAAATTAAACAACCATGGAGACATCACACACCCCTGCCGCAAACCTACATTCACTGAGAACCAATCACTTTCCTCTCTTCCTACACGTACACATGCCTTACATCCTCAATCAATACCCTCCCATAAAATTTCCCAGGAATACTTAACAAACTTATACCTCTGTAATTTGAATACTCACCTTTATCCTCTTTGCCTTTGTACAATGGCACTATGCAAGCATTCCGCCAAACGTCAAGCACTTCACCATAAGCCTTACATGCATATATATATATATATATATATATATATATATATATATATATATATATATATATATATATATATATATATATATATACATATATATATATATATATATATATATATATATATATATATATATATATATATATATATATATATATATATATATATATATATATATATATATATATATATATATGCATGTTCTTGTGTTCGTCTGGGGCCCTTACACTTTACAATGAACGTGTTCACTGCTGTTGTAGCGCTCTTCAGTTTTATTGGCACAGCATATGCTCTTCAGTGCTTCGTGTGCAACTCAGAGGTGGACTCCGCATGTGCAGATGAATTTAAGTTTGGCTCTCCAGCCTTACAGAGTGCCTTCATTCAAAATTGCACCACAGAAAATGCAACAGAGGCAGGAGAGCCATTCTGCAGGAAGAGCAAGATATACATTGAAAAACCAAAAACAGACACTTCTGTTCGAGTGTACCGGGACTGTGGTTTCATGATCCGTGAGGGCTATGACTGCTACCGGAAACGTTCAGAAGACTACGTTCTAGATGTCTGCCAGTGTGAAGATGAACTCGGCAATGGCTCTGATACTCTTACTTTCTCTTTGGCACCTCTCCTTGCTCTTACTATTACATTCTTTACTAGATTCCTCTAAATCCTTAGGTAAAAAAAAAAAGGAAAACTGGTTTTCTAAAAGTTCAAAGGTTGACTGTAATTCCTTTGTTCTTAAGGACAGCCCACTACAACTGTCTAACCCCATTCCAACTTTTTTTTAACATTTTATCCGACTTTCATCTTTTGTATATATATAAAATGCAGGGTGTCTCAGAAAAACCTTCGTAGTTTTAGCCATTAAGTACATTTAACTGTGTTAATATAATGTTTTTTTTTCAAAATTCTATGTGAATCTTTCCAAGTTTTAGTGTCGTGCTTTAACTAGATAACGTTATCACTGACTTTGTGTGTGCATGATGCTCAGAACGCCATTCAATCATGGTGTTGCTTCAGGAAAAACCACAGTGCTAGCAATAAGACTTATAGTCAATTACATTAGATGCCCCTAAAAACATGGAGAAATTCCCTTTTGAAATTTGAAATGGAAATATTGTATGTTAACTAAGTTAATAAATATTAAGAAAAAACTCTGGTCTTTTTCAGACATGTTGTACACACACACACAATATATATATATATATATATATATATATATATATATATATATATATATATATATATATATATATATATATATATATATATATATATATGTATATATATATATATATATATATATATATATATATATTTTAGGGAGGATAAAAAGATGTTCTTGAAGGAGGTAAATAAAGTGCGTAAGACAAGGGAGCAAATGGGAACTTCAGTGAAGGGCGCAAATAGGGAGGTGATAACAAGTAGTGGTGATGTGAGAAGGAGATGGAGTGAGTATTTTGAAGGTTTGTTGAATGTGTTTGATGATAGAGTGGCAGATATAGGGTGTTTTGGTCGAGGTGGTGTGCAAAGTGCGAGGGTTAGGGAAAATGATTTGGTAAAGAGAGAAGAGGTAGTAAAAGCTTTGCGGAAGATGAAAGCCGGCAAGGCAGCAGGTTTGGATGGTATTGCAGTTGAATTTATTTAAAAAGGGGGTGACTGTATTGTTGAGTGGTTGGTAAGGTTATTTAATGTATGTATGACTCATGGTGAGGTGCCTGAGGATTGGCGGAATGCGTGCATAGTGCCATTGTACAAAGGCAAAGGGGATAAGAGTGAGTGCTCAAATTACAGAGGTATAAGTTTGTTGAGTATTCCTGGCAAATTATATGGGAGGGTATTGATTGAGAGGGTGAAAGCATGTACAGAGCATCAGATTGGGGAAGAGCAGTGTGGTTTCAGAAGTGGTAGAGGATGTGTGGATCAGGTGTTTGCTTTGAAGAATGTATGTGAGAAATACTTAGAAAAGCAAATGGATTTGTATGTAGCATTTATGGATCTGGAGAAGGCATATGATAGAGTTGATAGAGATGCTCTGTGGAAGGTATTAAGAATATATGGTGTGGGAGGCAAGTTGTTAGAAGCAGTGAAAAGTTTTTATCGAGGATGTAAGGCATGTGTACGTGTAGGAAGAGAGGAAAGTGATTGGTTCTCAGTGAATGTAGGTTTCCGGCAGGGGTGTGTGATGTCTCCATGGTTGTTTAATTTGTTTATGGATGGGGTTGTTAGGGAGGTGAATGCAAGAGTTTTGGAAAGAGTGGCAAGTATGAAGTCTGTTGGGGATGAGAGAGCTTGGGAAGTGAGTCAGTTGTTGTTCGCTGATGATACAGCGCTGGTAGCTGATTCATGTGAGAAACTACAGAAGCTGGTGACTGAGTTTGGTAAAGTGTGTGAAAGAAGAAAGTTAAGAGTAAATGTGAATAAGAGCAAGGTTATTAGGTACAGTAGGGTTGAGGGTCAAGTCAATTGGGAGGTGAGTTTGAATGGAGAAAAACTGGAGGAAGTGAAGTGTTTTAGATATCTGGGAGTGGATCTGGCAGCGGATGGAACCATGGAAGCGGAAGTGGATCAGAGGGTGGGGGAGGGGGCGAAAATTCTGGGAGCCTTGAAGAATGTGTGGAAGTCGAGAACATTATCTCGGAGAGCAAAAATGGGTATGTTTGAAGGAATAGTGGTTCCAACAATGTTGTATGGTTGCGAGGCGTGGACTATAGATAGAGTTGTGCGCAGGAGGATGGATGTGCTGGAAATGAGATGTTTGAGGACAATGTGTGGTGTGAGGTGGTTTGATCGAGTAAGTAACGGAAGAGTAAGAGAGATGTGTGGAAATAAAAAGAGCGTGGTTGAGAGAGCAGAAGAGGGTGTTTTGAAATGGTTTGGGCACATGGAGAGAATGAGTGAGGAAAGATTGACCAAGAGGATGTATGTGTCGGAGGTGGAGGGAACGAGGAGAAGAGGGAGACCAAATTGGAGGTGGAAAGATGGAGTGAAAAAGATTTTGTGTGATCGGGGCCTGAACATGCAGGAGGGTGAAAGGAGGGCAAGGAATAGAGTGAATTGGAGCGATGTGGTATACCGGGGTTGACGTGCTGTCAGTGGATTGAATCAAGGCATGTGAAGCGTCTGGGGTAAACCATGGAAAGCTGTGTAGGTATGTACATTTGCGTGTGTGGACGTATGTATATACATGTGTATGGGGGTGGGTTGGGCCATTTCTTTCGTCTGTTTCCTTGCGCTACCTCGCAAACGCGGGAGACAGCGGCAAAAAAAAAAAAAAAAAAAAATATATATATATATATATATATATATATATATATATATATATATATATATATATATATATATATATATATCCCAGGGGATAGGGGAGAAATAATTCTTCCCACGTATTCCCTGCGTGTCGTATATATATCCCCAGGGATATATATATATATATATCCCTGGGGATAGGGCAGAAAGAATACTTCCCACGCATTCCCCAAGTGTCGTAAAAGGCGACTAAAGGGGACGGAAGCATGAGGCTAGAAACCCTCCCCTTCTTGTATTCTAACTTTCTAAAATGGGATACAGAAGAAGGAGTCACACGGGGAGTGCTCATCCTCTTCGAAGGCTCAGATTGGGATGTCTAAATGTGTGTGGATGTAACCAAGATGAGAAAAAAAGAGAGATAGGTACTATGTTTGAGGATTGGAACCAGGATGTTTTGGCTCTGAGTGAAACGAAGCTCAAGGGTAAAGGGGAAGAGTGGTTTGGGAATGTCTTGGGAGTAAAGTCAGGGGTTAGTGAGAGGACAAGAGAGAGGGAAGGAGTAGCGCTACTCCTGAAACAGGAGTAGTGGGAGTATGTGATAGAGTGTAAGAAAGTAAACTCTAGAATGATATGGGTATAACTGAAAGTTGATGGAGAGAGATGGGTGATTATTGGTGCATATGCACCTGGGCATGAGAAGAAAGATCATGAGAGGCAAGTGTTTTGGGAGCAGCTGAATGAGTGTGTTAGTGGTTTTGATGTCCAAGACCTGGTTATAACGAAGGGTGATTTGAATGCAAAGGTGAGTAATGTGGCAGTTGAGAAAATAAATGGTATACATGGGGCGTTCAGTGTTGTAAATGGAAATGGTGAAGAGCTTGTAGATTTATGTGCTGAAAAAGGACTGGTGATTGGGAATACCTGGTTTAAAAAGTATAAATATGTAAGTAGGAGAGATGGCCAGAGAGCGTGATTGGATTGTGTTAATTGATAGGCGCGCGAAAGAGAGACTTTTGGATGTTAATGTGCTGAGAGGTGCAACTGGAGGGATGTACATCTGATCATTATCTTGTGGAGGCGAAGGTGAAGATTTGTAGAGGTTTTCAGAAAAGAAAAGAGAATGTTGGGGTGAAAAGAATGGTGAGAGTAAGTGAGCTTGGGAAGAAGACTTGTGTGAGGAGGTACCAGGAGAGACAGAGTACGGAATGGAAAAAGGTGAGAATAAAGAAGGTAAGGGGAGTGGGGAAGGAATAGGATGTATTTAGGGAAGCAGTGATGGCTTGCGCAAAAGATGCTTCTGGCAATAGATTCGTGGGAGGTAGGCAAATGAGAAAGGGTAGTGAGTGGTGGGATGAAGAGGTAAGTTTATTTGTGAAAAAGAAGAGAGAGGCATTTCGATGATTTTTGCAGGGGAATAATGCAAATGAGTGGGAGATGTATAAAAGAAAGAGGCAGAAGGTCAAGAGAAAGGTGCAAGAGGTGAAAATGAGGGCAAATGAGACATGGGGGGAGAAAGTATCATTAGATTTTAGGGAGAATAAAAAGATGTTTAGGAAGGAGGTGAATAAAGTGCGTAAGACAAGAAAACAAACGGGAACTTCAGTGAAGGGGGCTAATGGGGAGGTGATAACAAGTAGTGGTGATGTGAGAAGATGGAGTGAGTATTTTGAAGGTTTATTAAATGTGTTTGATGATAGAGTGGCAGATATAGGGTGTTTTGGTCGAGGTGATTTGCAAAGTGGGAGGGTTAGGAAAAATGATTTGGTAAACAGAGAAGAGGTAGTAAAAGCATTGCAGAAGATGAAAGCCGGCAAGGCAGCGGGTTTGGATGGTATTGCAGTTGAATTTATCAAAAAAGGGGATGACTTTTGTTGACTGGTTGGTAAGGTTATCTAATGTATGTATGATTCATGATGAGGTGCCTGACGATTGACGGAATGCGTGCATAGTGCCATTGTACAAAGGCAAAGGGGATAAGAGTGAGTGCTCAAATTACAGAGGTATAAGTTTGTTGAGTATTCCTGGTAAATTATATGGGAGGTTATTGATTGAGAGGGTGAAGGCATGTACAGAGCATCAGACTGGGGAAGAGCAGTGTGGTTTCAGAAGTGGTAGAGGATGTGTGGATCAGGTGTTTGCTTTGAAGAATGTATGTGAGAAATACTTAGAAAAGCAAATGGTTTTGTATGTAGCATTTATGGATCTGCAGAACGCATATGATAGAGTTGATAGAGATGCTCTGTGGAAGGTATTAAGAATATGTGGTGTGGGAGGCAAGTTGTTAGAAGCAGTGAACAGTTTTTATCGAGGATTTAAGGCATGTATACGTGTAGGAAGAGAGGAAAGTGATTGGTTCTCAGTGAATGTAGGTTTGCAGCAGGGGTGTGTGATGTCTCCATGGTTGTTTAATTTATTTATGGATGGCGTTGTTAGGGAGGTGAATTCAAGAGTTTTGGAAAGAGGGGCAAGTATGCAGTCTGTTGTGGATGAGAGAGCTTGGGAAGTAAGTCAGTTGTTGTTCGCTGATGATACATCGCTGGTGGCTGATTCATGTGAGAGACTGCAGAAGCTGGTGACTGAGTTTGGTAAAGAATGTGAAAGAAGAAAGTTGAGACTAAATGTGATTAAGAGCAGGGTTATCAGGTACAGTAGGGTTGAGGGTCAAGTCAATTGGGAGGTAAGTTTGAATGGAGAAAAACTGGAGGAAGTTAAGTGTTTTATAGATCTGAGAGTAGATTTGGCAGCGGATGGAACCATGGAAGCGGAAGTGAATCATAGGGTGGGGTAGAGGGCGAAAATTCTGGGAGCCTTGAAGAATGTTTGGAAGTCGAGAACACTACCTCGGAAAGCAAAAATGGATATGTTGGAAGGAATAGTGGTTCCAACAATGTTGTATGGTTGCGAGGCGTGGGCTCTGGATAGACTTTTGCGCAGGAGGGTGGATGTGCTGGAAATGAGATGTTTGAGGACAATATGTGGTGTAAGGTGGTTTCATCGAATAAGTAATAATAGGCTAACAGAGATGTGTGGTAATAAAAAAGAGTGTGGTTGAGAGAGCAGATGAGGGTGTTTTGAATGGTTTGGTCACATGGAGAGAATGAGTGAGGAAACATTGACCGTGAGGATATATGTGTCAGAGGTGGAAGGAACGAGGAGAAGTGGGAGACCAAATTGGAGGTGAAAAGAGGGAGTGAAAAAGATTTTGAGTGATCGGGGCCTAACATGCAGGAGGGTGAAAGGCGTGCAAGGAATAGAGTGAATTGGAACGATGTGGTATACCGGGGTCGACGTGCTGTCAATGGATTGAACCAGGGCATGTGAAGCGTCTGGGGTAAACCATGGAATTTTGTGTGGGGCCTGGATGTGGAAAGGGAGCTGTGGTTTCGGTGCATTATTACATGACAGCTAGAGGCTGAGTGTGAACGAATGGGGCCTTTGTTGTCTTTCCAAGCGCTACCTCGCACACATGAGGGGGGGAAGGGGTTGTTATTTCATGTGTGGTGAGGTGGCGATGGGAATGAATATGGGCAGACAGTCTGAATTATGTACATGTGTACATAAGTATATGTCTGTGTGTGCATATATATGTATACATTGAGATGTGTAGGTATGTATATTTGCGTGTGTAGACGTGTATGTATATACATGTGTATGTGGGTGGGCTGGGCCATTCTTTCGTCTGTTTCCTTGCGCTACCTCGCTAACGCGGGAGACACCGACAAAGCAAAATAAATAAATAAATAAATATATATATATATATATATATATATATATATATATATATATATATATATATATATATATATATATATATATTATATATATATATATATATATATATATATATATATATATATATATATATATATATATATATATATATATATATATATATATATATATATATTTATATATATAGATATAGATATATCCCTGGGGATAGGTCATCCCTGGGGATAGGGGACAAAGAATACTTCCCACGCATTCCTCACGTGTCGTAGAAGGCGACTAAAGAGGACGGGACCGGGGGGCGAGAAACCCTCCCCTCCTTGTATTTTAACTTTCTAAAAGGGGAAACAGAAGGAGTCACGCGAGGAGTGCTCATCCTCCTCGAAGGCTCAGATTGGGGTGTCTAAATGTGTGTGGATGTAACCAAGATGAGAAAAAAGGAGAGATAGGTAGTATGTTTCAGGAAAGGAACCTGGATGTTTTGGCTCTGAGTGAAACGAAGCTCAAGGGTAAAGGGGAAGAGTGGTTTGGGAATGTCTTGGGAGTAAAGTCAGGGGTTAGTGAGAGGACAAGAGCAAGGGAAGGAGTAGCACTACTCCTGAACCAGGAGTTGTGGGAGTATGTGATAGAATGTAAGAAAGCAAATTCTAGATTGATATGGGTAAAACTGAAAGTTGATGTAGAGAGATGGGTGATTATTGGTGCATATGCACCTGGGCATGAGAAGAAAGATCATGAGAGGCAAGTGTTTTGGGAGCAGCTGAATGAGTGTGTTAGTGGTTTTGATGCACAAGACCGGGTTATAGTGATGAGTGATTTGAATGCTGAGGTGAGTAATGTGGAAGTTGAGGGGATAATTGGTATACATGGAGTGTTCAGTGTTGTAAATGGAAATGGTGAAGAGCTTGTAGATTTATGTGCTGAAAAAGGACTGGTGATTGGGAATACTTGGTTTAAAAAGCGAGATATACATAAGTATACGTATGTAAGTAGGAGAGATGGCCAGAGATCGTCATTGGATTACGTGTTAATTGATAGACGCACGAAAGAGAGACTTTTGGATGTTAATGTGCTGAGAGGTGCAACTGGAGGGATGTCTGATCATTATCTTCTGGAGGCGAATGTGAAGATTTGTGGGGGTTTTCAGAAAAGAAGAGTGAATGTTGGGGTGAAGAGGGTGGTGAGAGTAAGTGAGTTTGGGAAGGAGACTTGTGTGAGGAAGTACCAGGAGAGACTGAGTACAGAATGGAAAAAGGTAAGAACAAAGGAGGTAAGGGGAGTGGGGTAGGAATGGGATGTATTTAGGGAATCAGTGATGGCTTGCGCAAAAGATGCTTGTGGCATGAGAAGCGTGGGAGGTGGGTTGATTAGAAAAGGTAGTGAGTGGTGGGATGAAATAAGATTATTAGTGAAAGAGGAAGAGAGAGGCATTTGGACGATTTTTGCAGGGAAAAAATGCAAATGAGTGGGAGAGGTATAAACGAAAGAGACAGGTCAAGAGAAAGGTGCAAGAGGTGAAAAAGAGGGCAAATGAGAGTTGGGGTGAGAGAGTATCATTAAATTTCAGGGAGAATAAAAAGATGTTGTGGAAGGAGGTAAATAAAGTGCGTAAGACAAAGGAGCAAATGGGAACTTCAGTGAATGGGGCTAATGGTGAGGTGAAAAGAAGTGGTGGTGATGTGGGAAGGAGATGGAGTGAGTATTTTGAAGGTTTGTTGAATGTGTTTGATGATAGAGTGGCAGATATAGGGTGTTTTGGTCGAGGTGGTGTGCAAAGTGAGAGGGTTAGGGAAAATGATTTGGTAAATAGAGAAGAGGTAGTAAAAGCTTTACGGAAGATGAAAGCCGGCAAGGCAGCAGGTTTGGATGGTATTGCAGTGGAATTTATCAAAAAAGGGGGTGACTGTATTGTTGACTGGTTGGTAAGGTTATTTAATGTATGTATGATTCATGGTGGGGTGCCTGAGGATTGGCGGAATGCTTGCATAGTGCAATTGTACAAAGGCAAAGTCGATAAGAGTGAGTGATCAAATTTCAGAGGTATAAGTTTGTTGAGTATTCCTGGTAAATTAAATGGGAGGGTATTGATTGAGAGGGTGAAGGCATGTACAGAGCATCAGATTGGGGAAGAGCAGTGTGGTTTCAGAAGTGGTAGAGGATGTTTGGATCAGGTGTTTGCTTTGAAGAATGTATGTGAGAAATACTTAGAAAAACAAATAGATTTGTATGTAGCATTTATGGATCTGGAGAAGGCATATGATAGAGTTGATAGTGATGCTCTGTGGAAGGTTTTAAGAATATATGGTGTGGGAGGCAAGTTGTTAGAAGCAGTGAAAAGTTTTTATCGAGGATGTAAGGCATGTGTACGTGTAGGAAGAGTGGAAAGTGATTGGTTCTCAGTGAATGTAGGTTTGCGGCAGGGGTGTGTGATGTCTCCATAGTTGTTTAATTTGTTTATGGATGGGGTTGTTAGGGAGGTGAATGCAAGCTGATTCATGTAAGAAACTGCAGAAGCTGGTGACTGAGTTTGGTAAAGTGTGTGAAAGAAGAAAGTTAAGAGTAAATGTGAATAAGAGCAAGGTTATTAGGTACAGTAGGGTTGAGGGTCAAGTCAATTGGGAGGTAAGTTTGAATGGAGAAAAACTGGAGGAAGTAAAGTGTTTTAGGCATCTGGGAGTGGATCTGGCACCGGATGGAACCATGGAAGCGGAAGTGAATCATAGGGTGGGGAGGGGGCGAAAATTCTGGGAGCATTGAAGAATGTTTGGAAGTTGAGAACATGATCTCGGAAAGCAAAAATGGATATGTTTGAAGGAATAGTCGTTCCAACAATGTTGTATGGTTGCGAGGCGTGGCCTATGGATAGAGTTGTTCGCAGGAGGGTGGATGTGCTGGAAATGAGATGTTTGAGGGCAATATGTGGTGTGAGGTGGTTTGATCGAGAAAGTAATGTAAGGGTAAGAGAGATGTGTGGAAATAAAAAGAGCGTGGTTGAGAGAGCAGAAGAGGGTGTTTTGAAATCGTTTGGTCACATGGATAGAATGAGAGAGGAAAGATTGACCAAGAGGATATATGTGTCAGAGGTAGAGGGAACGAGGAGAAGTGGGAGACCAAATTGGAGGTGGAAAGATGGAGTGAAAAAGATTTTTAGTGATCGGGGCCTGAACATGCAGGAGGGTGAAAGGCGTTCAAGGGGGAATAGAGTGAATTGGAACGATGTGGTATACCGGGGTCGACGTGCTGTCAATGGATTGAACCAGGGCATGTGAAGCGTCTGGGGTAAACCATGGAAAGCTGTGTGGGGCCTGGATGTGGGAAGAGAGCTGTGGTTTCGGTGCATTATTACATGACAGCTAAAGACTGAGTGTGAACGAATGGGGCCTTTTGTGTCTTTTCCTAGCGCTACCTCGCACACATGATGGGGGAGGGGGTTGTTATTCCATGTGTGGCGAGGTGGCGATGGGAGCAAATAAAGGCAGACAGTATGAATTATGTACATATGTATATATGTATATGTCTGTGTGTGTATATATATGTGTACATTGAGATGTATAGGTATGTATATTTGCGTGTGTGGACATGTATGTATATACATGTGTATGTGGGCGGGTTGGGCCATTCTTTCGTCTGTTTCCTTGTGCTACCTCGGTAACGCGGGAGACAGCAACAAAGCAAAAGAAAAAAAAAAAAAAAAAAAAAAAATATATATATATATATATATATATATATATATATATATATATATATATATATATATATATATATATATATATATATATATATATATATATATATATATATATATATATATATATATATATATATATATGTATATATATATATATATATATATATATTATCCCTGGGGATAGGGGAGAAAGAATACTTCCCACGTATTCCCTGCGTGTCGTTGAAGGCGACTAAAAGGGGAGGGAGCGGGTGGCTGGAAATCCTCCCCTCTCGTTTTTTTTTTCAATTTTCCAAAAGAAGGAACAGAGAAGGGGGGCCAGGTGAGGATATTCCCTCAAAGGCCCAGTCCTCTGTTCTTAACGCTACCTCGTTAATGCGGGAAATGGTGAATAGTATGAAAGAAAGATATATATATATTATATATATATATATATATATATATATATATATATATATATATATATATATATATATATATATATATATATATATATATATATATATATGGCTGATTCGGGTGAGAAACTGCGGAAGCTGATAACTGAGTTTGGTAAAATATGCGAAAGAAGAAAGCTGACAGTAAATGTGAATGAGAGTAAGGTTATTAGGTACAATAGGGTTGAGGGGCAGGTCAATTGGGAGGTAATTTTGAATGGAGAAAACTGGAGGAAGTGAAGTGTTTTAGATTTCTGGAAGTGGATTTGGCAGCGGATGGAACCATGGGAGCGGACGTGAATCATAGGATGATGGAAGGGGCGAAAGTTCTGGGAGCGTTGAAAAATGTGTGGAAGTCGAGAGCGTTATCTTGGAAAGCAAAAATGAGTATATTTGAAGGAATAGTGGTTCCAACAATGTTATATAGTTGTGAGGCGTGGGCTATGGATAGAGTTGTGCGGAGGAGGGTGAATGTGCTGGAAATGAGATGTTTGAGGACAGTATGTGGTGTGAGGTGGTTTGATCGAGTAAGTAATAATAGGGTAAGAGAGATGTGTGGTAATAAAAAAAAGTGTGGTTGAGAGAGCAGACGAGGGTGTTTTAGAATGGTTTGGTAACATGGAGAGAATGAGTGAGGAAAGATTGACCAAGAGGATATATGTGTCAGAGGTGGGGGGAACGAGAAGTGGGAGACCAAATTGGAGGTGGAGAGATGGAGTGAAAAAGAGTTTGAGTGATCGGGGCCTGAACATGCAGGAGGGTGAAAGGCGTGCAAGGAATAGAGTGCATTGGAACGATGTGGTATACCGGGGTCGACGTGCTGTCAATGGATTGAACCAGGGCATATGAAGCGTCTGGGTTAAACCATGGAAAGTTCTGTGTTGCCTGGATGTGGAAAGGGAGCTGTGGATTCGGTGCATTATTTCATGACAGCTAGAGACTGAGTGTGAACGAATGTGGCCTTTTTTGTCTTTTCCTAGCGCTGCCTCGCGCACATGAGGGGGGAGGGGGTTGTTATTTCATGTGTGGCGGGGTGGCGATGGGAATGAATAAAGGCAGACAGTATGAATTATGTACATGTGTATATGCATATGTCTGTTTGTGTGTGTATATATATATATATATATATATATATATATATATATATATATATATATATATATATATATATATATATATATATATATATATATATATATATATATATATATATATATATATATATATATATATATATATATATATATATATATATATATATATATATATATATATATATATATATATATATATATATATATATATATATATATATATATATATATGTATACGTTAAGATTTATAGGTATGTATATTTGCATGTGTGGACGTGTATGTGTATGCATGTGTATGTGGGTGGGTTGGGCCATTCTTTCGTCTGTTTCCTCGCGCTACCTCGCAAACGCGGGGGACAGCGACAAAGCAAAATAAATATACAAAAGTATGTTTGTCCTTTTATCCCCATCTATGGAAATTACTTCGGTTTCTGCTCCCGAGAGCTGACTGCTTGTGTGCCCTCACCCATAGCTAGACCAAGTAATACCCAGCAAGACACCGCATTACATGACTGTTGTGCGGCCACGGACAAATCTTGATTGGGGCCTCCATCTCACACCCACCTCCAACAGAGAATCTAAGAAGCTCAATTCCTTGCCATATTTCTCTTCACAACTAAAACTTGCCACTCTTTATAAGCAGGTTGTCCACTTCCTCTAAATCTGTAGGATAATTTTGTATTATGTTTCTCCCTACATTTATCTTGTCATACCTTTCCTGTGTTTCATTCAAGGGCACCTCTACAAGAACCTTTACCTATGAGTGCAGCCTTAAAGAAATATCAATTGCTTTCCCTTTGATATACATTACCATAACATTTAGACTTACACCTCCAGTGAGAGATCCTTCAAACACAACCTTACACAACCCCGATCCCTGATATGGAAAAACAAGATAAATTTTATGAAAAGGAATCAAAATTTGATGGCGATATTTAGAAGAAAGGTTTAGCCAAACCCATTTGCAAAATTAACAGTATTTGCAGTGAGATCGTCATCAGGCAATGGAGCTTGGATTTGTAAAATCATTTGGTGATTTTCTATAATGCTTCGTCAATGGCTGGGGGTTATGTGTGTCACAATAAATAAATAACCAGAGTGCCGTGTACACACACACACACACACACACACACACATACACACACACACACACACACACACACACACACACACACACACACACACACACACACACACACACACACACACACACACACACACACACACTTTTTCTGACGCGCCCTGTGACTGCCTCCCACACGGAAGTGTCCACAAAGATCAGCTGAGATCTAAAGGGATTTTTTCTCATTCTCTCGGAAGAAGGATCAGGTTGATATATTGAAGGTGGAGCAGGTTGATACATGGAAGGTGGAGCAAGTTGCAACATGGAAGGTGGAGCAGGTTGATACATGGATGGTGGAGTAGGTTGATACATGGAAGGTGGAGCAGGTTGATACATGGAAGGTGGAGCAGGTTGATACATGGAAGGTAGAGCAAGTTGATACATGAGAGGTAGAGCAGGTTGATACACGGAAAGTGGAGAAGGTTGATAAGTGGAAGGTAAAACAGGTTGATACATGGAAGGTGGAGCAGGTTGATACATGGAAGGTAGAGCAGGTTGATATATGGAAGGTGGAGCAGGTTGATACATGAAAGGTGGAGTAGGCTGATACATGGATGGTGGAGCAGGTTGATAGATGGAAGGTGGAGCAGGTTGATACATGGATGGGGGAGCAGGTTGATACATGGAAGGTAGAGCAGGCTGATACAGGGAAGGTGGAGCAGGTTGATACATGGATGGTGGAGCAGGTTGATATATGGAAGGTGGAGCAGGTTGATACATGGAGGTGGAGCAGGTTGATAAATGGATGGTGGAGCAGGTTGATACATGGAAGGTGGAGCAGGTTGATACATGGATGGTGGAGCAGGTTAATACATGGAAGGTGGAGAAAGTTGATACATGGAAGGTGGAGAAAGTTGATACATGGAAGGTGGAGAAAGTTGATGCATGGAAGGTGAAGCAGATTGATACATGGATGGTAGAGCAGATGGATACATGGAAGGTGGAGTAGGTTGATACATGGAAGGTTGAGCGGGTTGATACATGGAAGGTGGAGCAGGTTGATATATGGATGATGGAGCAGGTTGATACATAGATGGTGTAGCAGGTTGATGCAAGGAAGGTGGAAAAAGTTGATACATGGATGATGGAACAGGTTGATACATGGAAGGAAGAGCAGGTTGATACATGGAAGGTGGAACAGGTTGATAAATGGAAGGTGGAACAGATTGATACATGGATGGTGTAGCAGGTTGATACATGGAAGGTGGAGCAGGTTGATACATGGAAGGTGGAACAGGTTGATACATGGATGGTGTAGCAGGTTGATACATGGAAGGTGGAGCAGGTTGATACATGGAAGGCGGAGCAGGTTGATACATGGAAAGTGGAGCAGATTGATACATTGAAGGTGGAGCAGGTTGATACATGGATGGTGGGTTGATACATGGAAGGTGGAGCAGGTTGATACATGGAAGGTGGAGCTGGATGATACGTGGAAGGAGGAGCAGGTTGATACATGGAAGGTGGAACAGGTTGATGCATGGAAGGTGGAGCAGGTAGATACGTGGAAATTGGAGCAGGTTGATATATGGAAGTTGGAGAAGGTTGATACATGGAAGGTGGAGCAGATTGATACCAGGAAGGTGGAGCAGGTTGATACATGGAAGGTAGAGCAGGTTGATACATGGAAGGTGGAGCAAGTTGATAAATGGAAGGTGAAGCAGGTTGATACATGGAAGGTGGAGCAGGTTGATACATGGAAGGTGGAACAGGTTGATACATGGATGGTGTAGCAGGTTGATACATGGAAGGTGGAGCAGGTTGATACATTGAAAGTGGAGCAGGTTGATACATTGAAAGTGGAGCAGGTTGATACATTGAAGGTGGAGCAGGTTGATACATGGAAGGTGGAGCAGGTTGATACATCAAAGGTTGAGCAGGTTGATACATGGAAGGTGGAGCAGGTTGATACATGGATGATGGAGCAGGTTGATACATTGAGGGTGGAGTAGGTTGATGCATTGAATGTGGGCCTGGTTGATACATGGAAGGTGGGGCAGGTTGATACATAGAAGGTGGAGCATGTTGATAAATGGAAGTTGGAGCAGGTTGATACATGGAAGGTTGAGCATACATGGAAGGTGGAGCAGGTTGATACATGGAAGGTGGAGCAGGTTGATACATGGAAGGTGGACCAGGTTGATACGTGGAAAGTTGAGCAGGTTGATACATGGAAGTTGGAGTGGACTGATACATGGATGGTGGGTTGATACATGGAAGGTGGGGCAGGTTGATACATGGAAGGTGGAGCAGGTTGATACCAGGACGGTGGAGCAGGTTAATACATGGAAGTTGGAGCAGGTTGATACATGGAAAGTGGAGCAGATTGATACATGGAAGGTGGAGTAGATTGATACATGGATGGTGGGTTGATACATGGAAGGTGGAGCAGGTTGATACATGGATGGTGGAGCAGGTTGATACATGGAAGGTGAAGCAGGTTGATACATGGAAGTTTGAGCAGGCTGATACATGGAAGGTGGAGCAGGTTGATACATTGAAGGTGCAGCAGGTTGCTGCATGGAAGGTGGAGCAGGTTGATACATGGATGGTGGAGCAGGTTGATACATGGAAGGTGGAGCGGGTTGATACATGGAAGGTGGAGCAGGTTGATACCAGGACGGTGGAGCAGGTTGATACATGGAAGGTGGAGTAGGTTGAAACATGGATGATGGAGCAGGTTGATACATGAATGGTGGAGCAGGTTGATGCATGGAAGGTGAAGCAGGTTGATACATGGAAGGTGGAACAGGTTGATACATGGACGGTGTAGCAGGTTGATACATGGAAGGTGGAGCAGGTTGATACATGGAAGGTGGAGAAAGATGATATATGAAAGGTGGAGCAGGTTGATACATGGATGATGGAGTAGGTTGATGCATTGAAAGTGTAGCTGGTTGATGCACTGAAGGTGAAGCAGGTTGATACATGGAAGGCGGAGCAGGTTGATACAACGAAGGTGGAGCAGGTTGATACAACGAAGGTGGAGCAGGTTGATACATGGAAAGTGGAGCAGATTGATAAATGGAAGGTGGCGCAGGTTGATACATGGAAGGTGGAACTAGTTGATACATGGAAGGTGGAATAGGTTGATACATGGAAGGTGGAGCAGGTTGATACGTGGAAAGTGGAGCAGGATGATACATGGAAGGTGGAGCAGGTTGATACATGGAAGGTGGGTAGGTTGATACATGGATGGTGGAGCAGGTTGATACATGAACATATGTATAGACAAACAGGCATCCCCACACAATACAGACATATGATACACACACACACACACACACACACACACACACACACACACACACACACACACACACACCCATACACACACCCATACACACACACACACACACACACACACACACACACACACACACACACACACACACACTGTAAGTTAAGTTCAAAAGTGTTTTAACGGTGGAAGGCACTGTATCCGCAAACTAGTGATATGGAATTGGGGGAAGCTCTTGGGAACGTATGAAATACGTAAAGATAATCAGAATACCAAAAGTTCTTATCCCTAATAAACCTCATACACCTGATGAGAGTTCACCATTTGTGCTGAATCTGTGTAAAGATACAGTTGATAAACCACCTCGAATACTTCTGAAAATGTCACAAGAAAAAAAGATAAAGTGCCAAGGGAAAGGTGCAAACATCATATCTATGTGTAAGAAAGGAGATCGGTAGGAGGAGGTGTTCATCTATCAACCAGTCTCCTTGAGACGTGTTGTCTGTAAGGCGCTGGATAAGATAATCAGAAAGCAAGTGGATGACTTCATAACAGAAACTTTCGAAGTGAGAAGGGTAAGGAAATCATGTATATCGACTCTCTTAGATTTCTACGAGAGAGTAACCTCTGTTGTAGACAAGAGAGAAGACTGGGTGGATTGCCTATATCTGGACTGCCAGAAAGCATCTTGTTGTACCACACAGAAGGCTGATAAAAGTGTTTGATAACCGAAGACTACTTCGATGTATTGTTGATTTAGATTATCTTGGTGAAAAAGGGGCAAAGGATGCATATTAGGGAAGCCTTCAGAAAGTGGGTTGGAGTCACCAGTGTCGTGATGCGGGGTTCGTTCCCGGGACTATATTACTCCTCTTGATCTATGTGAATGACTTGCTAGAGGGACTGGAATCTTACTTGAAGATTTATGCAGATGATGCCGAGATAATGAAGGAAGTAAAATGAGACGAAGATTGCATCTACTTTCAAGAAGACCGACCCAGAGTTTGTCAAACATATCGTCGATGAAATTCAGCCCGAGTAAATATTACGTAACGAGGATGGGAGACTGAAAGAAGGCACCAGTATAGATACTATTAAGTAAAAAATAGGCTTCAGGAACATGGGAGTTAGAATCGTCCCCAATCCAGTGTTCAACATTAGGAGAATTGTATAGACCAACCGTCTGCTGGTAAATATTAGAATAGCTTTCAGATTAGAAATAAGGAAATATTCAGCCAACTGTTCATATCCTTCTTTAGATCAAAACTAGAATATTCTTCTCAAATTTGGTCATTGCACTCAAATAAGCACAAAAACTAATAAAGAAGATGCAGAGAAGAGCAGCAAAGATGGTACCAGAATTAAGAAATGGAGTTATAGAAAAACGGCTAGATACCTTAAATCTGCTCATTATGGAGGAACGAAGGGTCACCTGATCACATCCTTTGCGTTTCTGAAACAGATTAATAATGTAGATAGTGAACAGGTCTTCCAAAGATGTAAGGATAGAGCAACTAGAGGACTTCACACGAAAGGAGCAAGAAATTTGTCAAAACAGTTAAAATGTAGTAGCTTAGTACTACAAGACTAGTGGATGACAAGAATATACTTAATGATGATACAGTAGCATACAAAAGGTTTAAAACTTGTATAGCAGTAGAGCACGTACATGCAATTAAATTGAAAAACGCCCTCGTACATACATAAACACATACACACACGCACGCATAAAACATGAGAATACATCAGTATATTTATAAATACGTTTATCTAACGTCGACAGTTTTCCCAGACTTTTTTTTTTTTTTTTTATTTTTTTTTTTTTTTTATTTGTTATTTATTTTTTTTATTTTTTTTTGTTTTAATTTTTTATTTTTATATGTTTATTTGTTTTTTTGTAGTTTTTGAATTTTTGTTTTATATTTGTATTTAATAGTATTTGTTTTTTTGTTTTTTAATGTTTTTTTGTGGTTTTTGTGTTATTAATTTTTATTTTTTTTTTTTTTTTTTTTTTTTTTTTTTTTTTTTTTTTTTGTTTTTTTTTTTTTTTTTTGTTGTTTTTTTTGTTTGTTTTTTTTTTTTCTTTTGTTTTTTGTTTTTTTTTTTTTTTTTTTTTGTTTTTTTTTTTTTTTTTTTTTTTTTTTTTTTTTTTTTTTTTTTTTTTTTTTTTTTTTTTTTTTTTTTTTTTTTTTTTTTTTTTTTTTTTTTTTTTTTTTTTTTTTTTTTTTTTTTTTTTTTTTTTTTTTTTTTTTTTTTTTTTTTTTTTTTTTTTTTTTTTTTTTTTTTTTTTTTTTTTTTTTTTTTTTTTTTTTTTTTTTTTTTTTTTTTTTTTTTTTTTTTTTTTTTTTTTTTTTTTTTTTTTTTTTTTTTTTTTTTTTTTTTTTTTTTTTTTTTTTTTTTTTTTTTTTTTTTTTTTTTTTTTTTTTTTTTTTTTTTTTTTTTTTTTTTTTTTTTTTTTTTTTTTTTTTTTTTTTTTTTTTTTTTTTTTTTTTTTTTTTTTTTTTTTTTTTTTTTTTTTTTTTTTTTTTTTTTTTTTTTTTTTTTTTTTTTTTTTTTTTTTTTTTTTTTTTTTTTTTTTTTTTTTTTTTTTTTTTTTTTTTTTTTTTTTTTTTTTTTTTTTTTTTTTTTTTTTTTTTTTTTTTTTTTTTTTTTTTTTTTTTTTTTTTTTTTTTTTTTTTTTTTTTTTTTTTTTTTTTTTTTTTTTTTTTTTTTTTTTTTTTTTTTTTTTTTTTTTTTTTTTTTTTTTTTTTTTTTTTTTTTTTTTTTTTTTTTTTTTTTTTTTTTTTTTTTTTTTTTTTTTTTTTTTTTTTTTTTTTTTTTTTTTTTTTTTTTTTTTTTTTTTTTTTTTTTTTTTTTTTTTTTTTTTTTTTTTTTTTTTTTTTTTTTTTTTTTTTTTTTTTTTTTTTTTTTTTTTTTTTTTTTTTTTTTTTTTTTTTTTTTTTTTTTTTTTTTTTTTTTTTTTTTTTTTTTTTTTTTTTTTTTTTTTTTTTTTTTTTTTTTTTTTTTTTTTTTTTTTTTTTTTTTTTTTTTTTTTTTTTTTTTTTTTTTTTTTTTTTTTTTTTTTTTTTTTTTTTTTTTTTTTTTTTTTTTTTTTTTTTTTTTTTTTTTTTTTTTTTTTTTTTTTTTTTTTTTTTTTTTTTTTTTTTTTTTTTTTTTTTTTTTTTTTTTTTTTTTTTTTTTTTTTTTTTTTTTTTTTTTTTTTTTTTTTTTTTTTTTTTTTTTTTTTTTTTTTTTTTTTTTTTTTTTTTTTTTTTTTTTTTTTTTTTTTTTTTTTTTTTTTTTTTTTTTTTTTTTTTTTTTTTTTTTTTTTTTTTTTTTTTTTTTTTTTTTTTTTTTTTTTTTTTTTTTTTTTTTTTTTTTTTTTTTTTTTTTTTTTTTTTTTTTTTTTTTTTTTTTTTTTTTTTTTTTTTTTTTTTTTTTTTTTTTTTTTTTTTTTTTTTTTTTTTTTTTTTTTTTTTTTTTTTTTTTTTTTTTTTTTTTTTTTTTTTTTTTTTTTTTTTTTTTTTTTTTTTTTTTTTTTTTTTTTTTTTTTTTTTTTTTTTTTTTTTTTTTTTTTTTTTTTTTTTTTTTTTTTTTTTTTTTTTTTTTTTTTTTTTTTTTTTTTTTTTTTTTTTTTTTTTTTTTTTTTTTTTTTTTTTTTTTTTTTTTTTTTTTTTTTTTTTTTTTTTTTTTTTTTTTTTTTTTTTTTTTTTTTTTTTTTTTTTTTTTTTTTTTTTTTTTTTTTTTTTTTTTTTTTTTTTTTTTTTTTTTTTTTTTTTTTTTTTTTTTTTTTTTTTTTTTTTTTTTTTTTTTTTTTTTTTTTTTTTTTTTTTTTTTTTTTTTTTTTTTTTTTTATTTTTTTTTTTTTTTTTTTTTTTTTTTTTTTTTTTTTTTTTTTTTTTTTTTTTTTTTTTTTTTTTTTTTTTTTTTTTTTTTTTTTTTTTTTTTTTTTTTTTTTTTTTTTTTTTTTTTTTTTTTTTTTTTTTTTTTTTTTTTTTTTTTTTTTTTTTTTTTTTTTTTTTTTTTTTTTTTTTTTTTTTTTTTTTTTTTTTTTTTTTTTTTTTTTTTTTTTTTTTTTTTTTTTTTTTTTTTTTTTTTTTTTTTTTTTTTTTTTTTTTTTTTTTTTTTTTTTTTTTTTTTTTTTTTTTTTTTTTTTTTTTTTTTTTTTTTTTTTTTTTTTTTTTTTTTTTTTTTTTTTTTTTTTTTTTTTTTTTTTTTTTTTTTTTTTTTTTTTTTTTTTTTTTTTTTTTTTTTTTTTTTTTTTTTTTTTTTTTTTTTTTTTTTTTTTTTTTTTTTTTTTTTTTTTTTTTTTTTTTTTTTTTTTTTTTTTTTTTTTTTTTTTTTTTTTTTTTTTTTTTTTTTTTTTTTTTTTTTTTTTTTTTTTTTTTTTTTTTTTTTTTTTTTTTTTTTTTTTTTTTTTTTTTTTTTTTTTTTTTTTTTTTTTTTTTTTTTTTTTTTTTTTTTTTTTTTTTTTTTTTTTTTTTTTTTTTTTTTTTTTTTTTTTTTTTTTTTTTTTTTTTTTTTTTTTTTTTTTTTTTTTTTTTTTTTTTTTTTTTTTTTTTTTTTTTTTTTTTTTTTTTTTTTTTTTTTTTTTTTTTTTTTTTTTTTTTTTTTTTTTTTTTTTTTTTTTTTTTTTTTTTTTTTTTTTTTTTTTTTTTTTTTTTTTTTTTTTTTTTTTTTTTTTTTTTTTTTTTTTTTTTTTTTTTTTTTTTTTTTTTTTTTTTTTTTTTTTTTTTTTTTTTTTTTTTTTTTTTTTTTTTTTTTTTTTTTTTTTTTTTTTTTTTTTTTTTTTTTTTTTTTTTTTTTTTTTTTTTTTTTTTTTTTTTTTTTTTTTTTTTTTTTTTTTTTTTTTTTTTTTTTTTTTTTTTTTTTTTTTTTTTTTTTTTTTTTTTTTTTTTTTTTTTTTTTTTTTTTTTTTTTTTTTTTTTTTTTTTTTTTTTTTTTTTTTTTTTTTTTTTTTTTTTTTTTTTTTTTTTTTTTTTTTTTTTTTTTTTTTTTTTTTTTTTTTTTTTTTTTTTTTTTTTTTTTTTTTTTTTTTTTTTTTTTTTTTTTTTTTTTTTTTTTTTTTTTTTTTTTTTTTTTTTTTTTTTTTTTTTTTTTTTTTTTTTTTTTTTTTTTTTTTTTTTTTTTTTTTTTTTTTTTTTTTTTTTTTTTTTTTTTTTTTTTTTTTTTTTTTTTTTTTTTTTTTTTTTTTTTTTTTTTTTTTTTTTTTTTTTTTTTTTTTTTTTTTTTTTTTTTTTTTTTTTTTTTTTTTTTTTTTTTTTTTTTTTTTTTTTTTTTTTTTTTTTTTTTTTTTTTTTTTTTTTTTTTTTTTTTTTTTTTTTTTTTTTTTTTTTTTTTTTTTTTTTTTTTTTTTTTTTTTTTTTTTTTTTTTTTTTTTTTTTTTTTTTTTTTTTTTTTTTTTTTTTTTTTTTTTTTTTTTTTTTTTTTTTTTTTTTTTTTTTTTTTTTTTTTTTTTTTTTTTTTTTTTTTTTTTTTTTTTTTTTTTTTTTTTTTTTTTTTTTTTTTTTTTTTTTTTTTTTTTTTTTTTTTTTTTTTTTTTTTTTTTTTTTTTTTTTTTTTTTTTTTTTTTTTTTTTTTTTTTTTTTTTTTTTTTTTTTTTTTTTTTTTTTTTTTTTTTTTTTTTTTTTTTTTTTTTTTTTTTTTTTTTTTTTTTTTTTTTTTTTTTTTTTTTTTTTTTTTTTTTTTTTTTTTTTTTTTTTTTTTTTTTTTTTTTTTTTTTTTTTTTTTTTTTTTTTTTTTTTTTTTTTTTTTTTTTTTTTTTTTTTTTTTTTTTTTTTTTTTTTTTTTTTTTTTTTTTTTTTTTTTTTTTTTTTTTTTTTTTTTTTTTTTTTTTTTTTTTTTTTTTTTTTTTTTTTTTTTTTTTTTTTTTTTTTTTTTTTTTTTTTTTTTTTTTTTTTTTTTTTTTTTTTTTTTTTTTTTTTTTTTTTTTTTTTTTTTTTTTTTTTTTTTTTTTTTTTTTTTTTTTTTTTTTTTTTTTTTTTTTTTTTTTTTTTTTTTTTTTTTTTTTTTTTTTTTTTTTTTTTTTTTTTTT
Source organism: Panulirus ornatus (assembly GCF_036320965.1). Classification (NCBI taxonomy): domain Eukaryota; kingdom Metazoa; phylum Arthropoda; class Malacostraca; order Decapoda; family Palinuridae; genus Panulirus; species Panulirus ornatus. Next base: position 52,460,807 of record NC_092226.1, read on the forward strand.
TTTTTTTTTTTTTTTTTTTTTTTTTTTTTTTTTTTTTTTTTTTATTTTTTTTTTTTTTTTTTTTTTTTTTTTTTTTTTTTTTTTTTTTTTTTTTTTTTTTTTTTTTTTTTTTTTTTTTTTTTTTTTTTTTTTTTTTTTTTTTTTTTTTTTTTTTTTTTTTTTTTTTTTTTTTTTTTTTTTTTTTTTTTTTTTTTTTTTTTTTTTTTTTTTTTTTTTTTTTATTTTTTTTTTTTTTTTTTTTTTTTTTTTTTTTTTTTTTTTTTTTTTTTTTTTTTTTTTTTTTTTTTTTTTTTTTTTTTTTTTTTTTTTTTTTTTTTTTTTTTTTTTTTTTTTTTTTTTTTTTTTTTTTTTTTTTTTTTTTTTTTTTTTTTTTTTTTTTTTTTTTTTTTTTTTTTTTTTTTTTTTTTTTTTTTTTTTTTTTTTTTTTTTTTTTTTTTTTTTTTTTTTTTTTTTTTTTTTTTTTTTTTTTTTTTTTTTTTTTTTTTTTTTTTTTTTTTTTTTTTTTTTTTTTTTTTTTTTTTTTTTTTTTTTTTTTTTTTTTTTTTTTTTTTTTTTTTTTTTTTTTTTTTTTTTTTTTTTTTTTTTTTTTTTTTTTTTTTTTTTTTTTTTTTTTTTTTTTTTTTTTTTTTTTTTTTTTTTTTTTTTTTTTTTTTTTTTTTTTTTTTTTTTTTTTTTTTTTTTTTTTTTTTTTTTTTTTTTTTTTTTTTTTTTTTTTTTTTTTTTTTTTTTTTTTTTTTTTTTTTTTTTTTTTTACACCACTGGTGGTAGAGGTGTACCACACCACTGGTGGTAGAGGTGTACCACACCACTGGTGATAGAGGTGTACCACACCACTGGTGGTAGAGGTGTACCACACCACTGGTGGTAGAGGTGTACCACACCACTGGTGGTAGAGGTGTACCACACCACTGGTGGTAGAGGTGTACCACACCACTGGTGGTAGAGGTGTACCACACCACTGGTGGTAGAGGTGTACAGTACCGGCTGGGGAGGTATTATCGTGCTGTAGCTGACACATAACACCATCAGAGTGGGTGGACAAGTATTATGGCTTATCGTGTTGGTGAAGAGGAGACTAGCATTATACATTATGGCGCTGCGAACACTTTACCCGGAACTGTATATATAATCAGGAGGAAAAGGAAATAATGATAGACTCACAGTGAGGATAGTATAAAAGTTTGTGAATGTATTTGGAATATACATTATGAAAATATGTTAGAAGCTTTCTGTCATTTCTCTCTTCTTTGTTTCTCTGTAGATTCAGATGCAAGTTTCTGGTAGGACTCCTTTATTGTTAAAGCTGACTAATGTATACATTTATATGTTTTTATATATATATATATATATATATATATATATATATATATATATATATATATATATATATATATATATATATATATATATATATATATATTATCCCTGGAGATAGGGGAAAAAGAATACTTCCCACGTATTCCCTGCGTGTCGTAGAAGGCGACTAAAAGGGAAGGGAGCGGCGGCTGGAAATCCTCCCTCTTGTTTTTTTTTTTTTCCCCAAAGAAGGAACAGAGAAGGGGGCAAGATGAGGATATTCCCTCAAAGGCCCAGTCGTCTGTTCTTGACGCTACCTCGCTAACGCGGGAAATGGCGAATAGTATGAAAGAAAGAAAGATATATATATATATATATATATATATATATATATATATATATATAGATATATATATATATATATATATATATATATATATATATATATATATATATATATATATACATATATATATATATATATATATATATATATATATATATATATATATATATATGTATATATATATATATATATATATATATATATATATATATATATATATATATATATATATATATATATATATATATATATATATATGTATATATATAGGTTTGCGGCAGGGGTGTGTAATGTCTCCAATGTTGTTTAATTTGTTTATGGATGGGGTTGTTAGGGAGGTGAATGCAAGACTTTTTGAAAGAGGGGCAAGTATGCAGTCTGTTATGGATGAAAGAGCATGGGAAGTGAGTCAGTTGTTGTTCGATGGTGATACAGCGCTGGTGGCTGATTCATGTGAGAAACTGCAGAAGCTGGTGACTGAGTTTCGTAAAGTGTGTGAAAGAAGAAACCTTAGAGTAAATGTGAACAAAAGCAAGGTTATTAGGTAGAGTAGGGTTCAGAGACAAGTCAAATGGGAGGTAAGTTTGAATGGAGAAAAGCTGGAGGAAGTGAAGTGTTTTAGATATCTGGGAGTGGATTTGGCAAAGGATGGAACCATGGGAGCGGAAGTGAATTATAGGGTGGGGGAGGGGGCGAAAGTTCCGTGAGTGTTGAAGAATGTGTGGAAGTCGAGAATATTATCTTGGAAAACAAAAATGGGTATGTTTGAAGGAATAGGGGTTCCAACAATGTTATATGGTTGCGAGGCGTGAGCTATTGATAAAGTTGTGCGGAGGAGGGTGGATGTGCTGGAAATGAGATGTTTGAGGACAATATGTAGTGTGAGATGATTTGATCGAGTAAGTAATAATAGGGTAAGAGAGATGTGTGGTAATAAAAAGAGTGCGGTTGAGAGTGCAGAAGAGGTTGTTTTGAAATGGTTTGGTCACATGGAGAGAATGAGTGAGGAAAGATTGACCAAGAGGATATATGTGTCAGAGGTGGAGAGAATGAGGAGAAGTGGAAGACCAAATAGGAGGTGGAAAGATGGAGTGAAAAAGATTTTGAGTGATCGGGGCCTATGCATACAGGAGGGTTAAAGGCGAGCAAGGAATAGAGTGAATTGGAACGATGTGGTATACCGGGATTGACGAGCTGTTAAGGAATTGAACCAGGGCATGTGAAGCGTCTGGGGAAAACCATGGAAAGTTCTGTAGGGCCTGGAAGTGGAAACGGAGCTGTGGTTTCGGTGCATTATTGCATGACAGCTAGGGACTGAGTGTGAACGAATGTGGCCTTTGTTGTCCTTTCCTAGCGCTACCGCGCGCACATTTCGGGCGGAGGGGGTTGTTGCTTCATGAGTGGCGGAGTGGCGATGGAAATGAATAGGGGCAGACAGTATGAATTATGTACATATGTATATGTATATATGTATATGTCTGTGTGTATATATATATAAATACGTTGAGATGTAGAGGTATGTATATTTGCGTGTGTCAACGTGAATGTATATATAGGTGTATGTGGGTGGGTTGGGCCATTTCTTTCGTCTGTTTCCTTGTGCTACTTCGCTGAAGCAGCGAAAGCGACAAAGCAAAATAATAATAATAATGATGATAATAATAAATATGTACATATATATATACATATATATATATATATATATATATATATATATATATATATATATATATATATATATATATATATATATATATATATATATATATATATATATATATATATATATATATATATATATATATATATATATATATATATATATATATATATATATATATATATATATATATATATATATATACCTCGCTAACGCGGGAAATGGCAGATTGTATGAAAAAAAAAAATATATATATATATATATGTATATATATGTATGTGACTGAGTTTGGTAAAGTGTGTGGAAGAAGAAAGTTAAGAGTAAATGTGAATAAGAGCAAGGTTATTAGGTACAGTAGGGTTGAGGGTAAAGTCAATTGGGAGGTGAGTTTGAATGGAGAAAAACTGGAGGAAGTGAAGTGTTTTAGATATCTGGGAGTGGATCTGGCAGCGGATGGAACCATGGAAGCGGAAGTGGATCATAGGGTGGGGGAGGGGGCGAAAATTCTGGGGGCCTTGAAGAATGTGTGGAAGTCGAGAACATTATCTCGGAAAGCAAAAATGGGTATGTTTGAAGGAATAGTGGTTCCAACAATGTTGTATGGTTGCGAGGCGTGGGCTATGGATAGAGTTGTGCGCAGGAGGATGGATGTGCTGGAAATGAGATGTTTGAGGACAATGTGTGGTGTGAGGTGGTTTGATCGAGTGAGTAGCGTAAGGGTAAGAGAGATGTGTGGAAATAAAAAGAGCGTGGTTGAGAGAGCAGAAGAGGGTGTTTTGAAGTGGTTTGGGCACATGGAGAGGATGAGTGAGGAAAGATTGACCAAGAGGATATATGTGTCGGAGGTTGAGGGAACAAGGAGAAGAGGGAGACTAAATTGGAGGTGGAAAGATGGAGTGAAAAAGATTTTGTGTGATCGGGGCCTGAACATGCAGGAGGGTGAAAGGAGGGCAAGGAACAGAGTGAATTGGAGCGATGTGGTATACCGGGGCTGACGTGCTGTCAGTGGATTGAATCAAGGCATGTGAAGCGTCTGGGGTAAACCATGGAAAGCTGTGTAGGTATGTATATTTGCGTGTGTGGACGTATGTATATACATGTGTATGGGGGGGGGGTTGGGCCATTTCTTTCGTCTGTTTCCTTTCGCTGCCTCGCAAACGCGGGAGACAGCGACAAAGTATAAAAAAAAAAAAAAATATATATATATATATATATATATATATATATATATATATATATATATATATATATATATACATTGGAGGAAGTAAAGTGTTTTAGATATCTGGGAGTGGATCTGGCAGCGGATGGAACCATGGAAGCGGAATTGGATCATAGGGTGGGGGAGGGGGCGAAAATCCTGGAAGCCTTGAAGAATGTGTGGAAGTCGAGAACATTATCTCGGAAAGCAAAAATGGGTATGTTTGAAGGAATAGTGGTTCCAACAATGTTGTATGGTTGCGAGGCGTGGGCTATGGATAGAGTAGTGCGCAGGAGGATGGATGTGCTGGAAATGAGATGTTTGAGGACAATGTGTGGTGTGAGGTGGTTTGATCGAGTAAGTAACGTAAGGGTAAGAGAGATGTGTGGAAATAAAAAGAGCGTGGTTGAGAGAGCAGAAGAGGGTATTTTGAAATGGTTTGGGCACATGGAGAGAATGAGTGAGGAAAGATTGACGAAGAGGATATATGTGCCGGAGGTGGAGGGAACGAGGAAAATTGGAGGTGGAAAGATGGAGTGAAAAAGATTTTGTGGGATCGGTGCCTGAACATGCAGGAGGGTGAAAGGAGGGCAAGGAATAGAGTGAATAGGATCGATGTGGTATACCGGGGTTGACGTGCTGTCAGTGGATTGAATCAGAGCATGTGAAGCGTCTGGGGTAAACCATGGAAAGCTGTGTAGGTATGTATATTTGCATATGTGGACGTATGTATATACATGTGTATGGGGGTGGGTTGGGCCATTTCTTTCGTCTGTTTCCTTGCGCTACCTCGCAAACGCGGGAGACAGCGACAAAGCAAAAAAAAAAAAAAAAAAAATATATATATATATATATATATATATATATATATATATATATATATATATATATATATATATATATATATATATATATATATATATATATATACATATTAATTATATATATATATTTTGCTTTGTCGCTGGCTCCCGCGTTTGCGAGGTAGCGCAAGGAAACAGACGAAAGAAATGGCCCAAACGACCCCCATACACATGTATATACATACACGTCCACACACGCAAATATACATACCTATATATCTCAATGTACACATATATATACACACACAGACACATACATATATACCCATGCACACAATTCACACTGTCTGCCCTTATTCATTCCCATCGCCACCTCGCCACACATGGAATACCATCCCCCTCCCCCCTTATGTGTGCGAGGTAGCACTAGGAAAAGACAACAAAGGCCCCATTCGTTCACACTCAGTCTCTAGCTGTCATGCAATATTGCCCGAAACCACAGCTCCCTTTCCACATCCAGGCCCCACACAACTTTCCATGGTTTACCCCAGACGCTTCACATGCCCTGATTCAATCCACTGACAGCACGTCAACCCCGGTATACCACATCGATCCAATTCACTCTATTCCTTGCCCTCCTTTCACCCTCCTGCATGTTCAGGCCCCGATCACTCAAAATCTTTTTCACTCCATCTTTCCACCTCCAATTTGGTCTCCCACTTCTCCTCGTTCCCTCCACCTCTGACACATATATCCACTTGGTCAATCTTTCCTCACTCATTCTCTCCATGTGCCCAAACCATTTCAAAACACCCTCTTCTGCTCTCTCAACCACGCTCTTTTTATTTCCACACATCACTCTTACCCTTACATTACTTACTCGATCAAACCACCTCACACCACACATTGTCCTCAAACATCTCATTTCCAGCACATCCACCCTCCTGCGCACAACTCTATCCATAGCCCACGCCTCGCAACCATACAACATTGTTGGAACCACTATTCCTTCAAACATAACCATTTTTGCTTTCCGAGATGTTCTCGACTTCCACACATTCTTCAAGGATCCCAAGATTTTCGCCACCTCCCCAACACTATGATTCACTTCCGCTTCCACGGTTCCATCCACTGCCAGAGCCACTGCCAGATATCTAAAACACTTTATTTCCTCCAGTTTTTCTCCATTCAAACTTACCTCGCAATTGACTTGACCCTCAATCCTACTGTACCTAATAACCTTGCTCTTATTCACATTTACTCTTAAATTTCTTCTTTCACACACTTTACCAAACTCAGTCACCAGCTTCTGCAGTTTCTCACATGAATCAGCCACCAGCGCTGTATCATCAGCGAACAACAACTGACTCACTTTCCAAGCTCTCTCATCCACAACAGACTTCATACTTGCCCCTCTTTCCAAAACTCTTGCATTCAACTCACTAACAACCCCATCCATAAACAAATTAAACAACCATGAAGATATCACACACCCCTGCCGCGAACCTACATTCCCTGAGAACCAATCACTTTCCTCTCTTCCTACACGTACACATGCCTTACATCCTCGATAAAAACTTTTCACTGCTTCTAACAACTTGCCTCCCACACCATATATTCTTAATACCTTCCACAGAGCATATATATATATATATATATTTTTTTTTTTTTTTTTTTTTTTTTATACTTTGTCGCTGTCTCCCGCCTTTGCGAGGTAGCGCAAGGAAACAGACGAAAGAAATGGCCCAACCCCCCCCCATACACATGTACATACACACGTCCACACACGCAAATATACATACCTACACAGCTTTCCATGGTTTACCCCAGACGCTTCACATGCCTTGATTCAATCCACTGACAGCACGTCAAACCCTGTATACCACATCGCTCCAATTCACTCTATTCCTTATATATATATATCTTCTTTCTTTCTTTCAAACTATTCGCCATTTCCCGCATTAGCGAGGTAGCGTTAAGAACAGAGGACTGGGCCTTTGAGGGAATACCCTCACCTGGCCCAATTCTCTGTTCTTTCTTTTGGAAAATTAAAAAAAAAAAAACGAGAGGGGAGGATTTCCAGCCCCCCGCTCCCTCCCCTTTTAGTCGCCTTCTACGACACGCAGGGAATACGTGGGAAGTATTCTTTCTCCCCTTTCCCCAGGGATAATATATATATATATATATATATATATATATATATATATATATATATATATATATATATATATATATATATATATAGGGAGTGGGGGAGGAATGGGATGTATTTAGGGAATCAGTGATGGATTGCGCAAAAGATGCTTGTGGCATGAGAAGCGTGGGAGGTGGGTTGATTAGAAAGGGTAGTGAGTGGTGGGATGAAGAAGTAAGAGTATTAGTGAAAGAGAAGAGAGAGGCATTTGGACGATTTTTGCAGGGAAAAAATGCAATTGAGTGGGAGATGTATAAAAGAAAGAGACAGAAGGTCAAGAGAAAGGTGCAAGAGGTGAAAAAAAAGGGCAAATGAGAGTTGGGGTGAGAGAGTATCATTAAATCTTAGGGAGAATAAAAAGATGCTCTGGAAGGAGGTAAATAAAGTGCGTAAGACAAGGGAGCAAATGGGAACTTCAGTGAAGGGAGCAAATGGGGAGGTGATAACAAGTAGTGGTGATGTGAGAAGGAGATGGAGTGAGTATTTTGAAGGTTTGTTGAATGTGTTTGATGATAGAGTGGCAGATATAGGGTGTTTTGGTCGAGGTGGTGTGCAAAGTGAGAGGGTTAGGGAAAATGATTTGGTAAACAGAGAAGAGGTAGTAAAAGCTTTCCGGAAGATGAAAGCCGGCAAGGCAGCAGGTTTGGATGGTATTGCAGTGGAATTTATTAAAAAGGGGGTGATTGTATTGTTGACTGGTTGGTAAGGTTATTTAATGTATGTATGACTCATGGTGAGGTGCCTGAGGATTGGCGGAATGCTTGCATAGTGCCATTGTACAAAGGCAAAGGGGATAAGAGTGAGTGCTCAAATTACAGAGGTATAAGTTTGTTGAGTATTCCTGGTAAATTATATGGGAGGGTATTGATTGAGAGGGTGAAGGCATGTACAGAGCATCAGATTGGGGAAGAGCAGTGTGGTTTCAGAAGTGGAAGAGGATGTGTGGATCAGGTGTTTGCTTTGAAGAATGTATGTGAGAAATACTTAGAAAAGTAAATGGATTTGTATGTAGCATTTATGGATCTTGAGAAGGCATATGATAGAGTTGATAGAGATGCTCTGTGGAAGGTATTGATAATATATGCTGTGGGAGGCAAGTTGTTAGAAGCAGTGAAAAGTTTTTATCGAGGATGTAAGGCATGTGTACGTGTAGGAAGAGAGGAAAGTGACTGGTTCTCAGTGAGTGTAGGTTTGCGGCAGGGGTGTGTGATGTCTCCATGGTTGTTTAATTTGTTTATGGATGGGGTTGTTAGGGAGGTGAATGCAAGAGTTTTGGAAAGAGGGGCAAGTATGAAGTCTGTTGGGGATGAGAGAGCTTGGGAAGTGAGTCAGTTGTTGTTCGCTGATGATACAGCGCTGTTGGCTGCATCATGTGAGAAACTGCAGAAGCTGGTGACTGAGTTTGGTAAAGTGTGTGGAAGAAGAAAGCTAAGAGTAAATGTGAATAAGAGCAAGGTTATTAGGTACAGTAGGGTTGAGGGTCAAGTCAATTGGGAGGTGAGTTTGAATGGAGAAAAACTGGAGGAAGTGAAGTGTTTTAGATATCTGGGAGTGGATCTGGCAGCGGATGGAACCATGGAAGCGGAAGTGGATCATAGGGTGGGGGAGGGGGGCGAAAATTCTGGAGCCTTGAAGAATGTGTGGAAGTCGAGAACATCTCGGAAAGCAAAAATGGTTATGTTTGAAGGAATAGTGGTTCCAACAATGTTGTATGGTTGCGAGGCGTGGGCTATGGATAGAGTGGTGCGCAGGAGGATGGATGTGCTGGAAATGAGATGTTTGAGGACAATATGTGGTGTGAGGTGGTTTGATCGTGTAAGTAACGTAAGGGTAAGAGAGATGTGTGGAAATAAAAAGAGCGTGGTTGAGAGAGCAGAAGAGAGTGTTTTGAAATGGTTTGGGCACATGGAGAGAATGAGTGAGGAAAGATTGACCAAGAGGATATATGTGTCGGAGGTGGAGGAAACGAGGAGAAGAGGGAGACCAAATTGGAGGTGGAAAGATGGAGTGAAAAAGATTTTGAGTGATCGGGGCCTGAACATGCAGGAGGGTGAAAGGAGGGCAAGGAATAGAGTGAATTGGATCGATGTGGTATACCGGGGTTGACGTGCTGTCAGTGGATTGAATCAGGGCATTTGAAGCGTCTGGGATAAACCATGGAAAGTTCTGTGGGGCCTGAATGTGGAAAGGGAGCTGTGGTTTCGGGCATTATTGCGTGACAGCTGGAGACTGAGTGTGAACGAATGGGGCCATTGTTGTCTTTTCCTGGTGCTACCTCGCACACATAAGGGGGGAGGGTTATGGTATTCCATGTGTGGCGAGGTGGCGATGGGAATGAATAGGGGAAGACAGTGTGAATTGTGTGCATGGGTATATATGTATGTGTCTGTGTGTGTATATATATGTGTACATTGAGATGTGTAGGTATGTATATTTGCGTGTGTGGGCGTGTGTGTGTGTACATTGTGTGTGGGGGTGGGTTGGGCCATTTCTTTCATCTGTTTCCTTGCGCTACCTCGCAAACGCGGGAGACAGCGACAAAGCAAAATAAAAAAAATAAAAAATATATATATATGCATATATATATTATATATATATATATATATATATATATATATATATATATATATATATATATATATATATATATATATATATATATATATATATATATATATTGGAAAGGATCACAATTTTGCGCGTGATCAAGACATTCCTATGTATATATATATCTTTTTTCTTCTTTCATACTATTCGCCATTTCCCGCATTAGCGAGGTAGCGTTGAGAACAGAGGACTGGGCCCTTGAGGGAATATCCTCACCTGGGCCCCTTCTCTGTTCCCTCTTTTGGAAAATTAAAAAAAAAAAGTGAGAGGGGAGGATTTCCAGCCCCCCGCTCCCTCCCCTTTTAGTCGCCTTCTACGACACGCAGGGAATACGTGGGAAGTATTCTTTCTCCCCTATCCCCAGGGATAAATATATATTTTTTTTTTTTTTATACTTTGTCGCTGTCTCCCGCGTTTGCGAGGTAGCGCAAGGAAACAGACGAAAGAAATGGCCCAACCCCCCCCCATACACATGTATATACATACGTCCACACACGCACATATACATACCTACACAGCTTTCCATGGTTTACCCCAGACGCTTCACATGTCTTGATTCAATCCACTGACAGCACGTCAACCCCGGTATACCACATCGCTCCAATTCACTCTATTCCTTGCCCTCCTTTCACCCTCCTGCAAGTTCAGGCCCCGATCACACAAAATCTTTTTCACTCCATCTTTCCACCTCCAATTTGGTCTCCCTCTTCTCCTCGTTCCCTCCACCTCCGACACATATATCCTCTTGGTCAATCTTTCCTCACTCATTCTCTCCATGTGCCCAAACCATTTGAAAACACCCTCTTCTGCTCTCTCAACCACGCTCTTTTTATTTCCACACATCTCTCTCACCCTTACGTTACTTACTCGATCAAACCACCTCACACCACACATTGTCCTCAGACATCTCATTTCCAGCACATCCATCCTCCTGCGCACAACTCTATCCATAGCCCACGCCTCGCAACCATACAACATTGTTGGAACCACTATTCCTTCAAACATACCCATTTTTGCTTTCCGAGATAATGTTCTCGACTTCCACACATTCTTCAAGGCTCCCAGAATTTTCGCCCCCTCCCCCACCCTATGGTCCAATTCTGCTTCCATGGTTCCATCCGCTGCCAGATCCACTCTCAGATATCTAAAACACTTCACTTCCTCCAGTTTTTCTCCATTCAAACTCACCTCCCAATTTACTTGACCTTCAACCCTACTGTACCTAATGACCTTGCTCTTATTCACATTTACTCTTAACTTTCTTCTTCCACACACTTTACCAAACTCCGTCACCAGCTTCTGCAGTTTCTCACATGAATCAGCCACCAGCGCTGTATCATCAGCGAACAACAACTGACTCACTTCCCAAGCTCTCTCATCCCCAACAGACTTCATACTTGCCCCTCTTTCCAAAACTCTTGCCTTTACCTCCCTAACAACCCCATCCATAAACAAATTAAACAACCATGGAGACATCACACACCCCTGCCGCAAACCTACATTCACTGAGAACCAATCACTTTCCTCTCTTCCTACACGTACACATGCCTTACATCCTCGATAAAAACTTTTCACTGCTTCTAACAACTTGCCTCCCACACCATATATTCTTAATACCTTCCACAGAGCATCTCTATCAACTCTATCATATGCCTTCTCCAGATCCATAAATGCTACATACAAATCCATTTGCTTTTCTAAGTATTTCTCACATACATTCTTCAAAGCAAACACCTGATCCACACATCCTCTACCACTTCTGAAACCACACTGCTCTTCCCTTAATCTGATGCTCTGTACATGCCTTCAGCCTCTCAATCAATACCCTCCCATACAATTTACCATGAATACCCAACAAACTTATACCTCTGTAATTTGAGCACTCACTCTTATCCCCTTTTCCTTTGTACAATGGCACTATGCACGCATTCCTCCAATCCTCAGGCACCTCACCATGAGTCATACATACATTAAATAACCTTACCAACCAGTCAACAATACAGTCACCCCCTTTTTTAATAAATTCCACTGCAATACCATCCAAGCCTGCTGCCTTGCAACATTTTTAAAGGATTTAAGCAACATGGGAAGCAACGTGAAATTATCATTAAAAGGGAGAACTAAAATATTCTTGGTTTCAATGGGAGGTTTGGGCTCAACTCTATAAAACGATTTCTTTGCTAACTTAAGGGATTTATCAATGAAAGATCTAGGGTACTTTAACTTAGATCCAATAGAATAAATCTTCTCAAACACATCATCAATAAACTCTGGACTGCAAATACGTAATGTCCTAAGGAACATAGTTTGAAAAGATGATAATTTAACTCTGTCATGTTGAGATGAGTAATAATGGATATATGAGCATACATTGGTGGATTTTCTGTATATGCTAAACTTAAACTTGCTTCCTTGTCTATAGATCATGGTCTGGTCGACCATTTGACCAATTTCAAAATATCATTTTAAAGAAAAACATTGAATTAAAGAAACTTGAAATGGAGGAGGCCTTTCGCATTTCAAGAGAGAAGAAACGTGCCTTTCAAATGGCAATACCGACACACTGGAAGAAGTTCATCTTTCATTGATGAATCCCTTAAGTTAGCAAAGAAATCATTTTATAGAATTAAGCCCAAACCTTCCATTGACACCAAGAATGTTTTAGTTCTCCCTTTTAATAATAATTTCACTTTGCTTCCCATGTTGCTTAAATCCTTTAAAAATGTTGCCTTTAGCAACAATAATACTATAAAGAATATCTTAATCAGGAATTCACCAGAAACTTCTCTTGGATGCATCTATAAAGTGCCTTGTGGAAACTGATAAATTTTATGTTGGTCAGACTGGTAAGGATCTTTCTGTTAGACTTAAGCAACATAAATATAGTATAAGAACGGGACAAGAATCAAATGCCTTGTTTAATCACGTTAAGAACTATGATCATTGTATTGACTGAAGTAACGCCATCTCAGTTATTAACTCTAAGTCTATTACCAAGAGAAATAAACTGAATCTTCTATTATCAAATACACAAAGAATTATGATCTTAATATTAGTGATGGTCTATATTAGGGGGCTAACGCGGAGGTGTTAAAAAATAGTGCTGATGTGAGGAGATGGAGTGAGTATTTTGAAGGTATGTTGAATGTGTTTGATGATAGAGTGGCATATATAGGGTGTTTTCGTCATGTTGGTGTGCAAAGTGAGAGGGTTAGAGAGAATGATTTGGTAAGTGGGGAAGAGGTGGTAAAAGCTTTGCAGAAGATGAATGCCGGCAAGGCAGCGAGTTTGGATGGTATTGCATCGGAATTTATGAAAAAAAGGGGTGACTGTATTGTTGACTGGTTGGTAAGGTTATTTAATGTATGTATGACTCATGGTGATGTGCCTGAGGATTGGAAGAATGCTTGCATAGTGTCATTGTACAAAGGCAATGGCGATAAAAGTGAGTGCTCAAATTACATAGGTAAAAGTTTGTTGAGTATTCCTGGGAAATTATAAGGGAGGGTATTGATTGAGAGGGTGAAGGCATATACAGAGCATCAGATTGGGGAAGAGCAGTGTGGTTTCAGAAGTGGTAGCGGATGTGTGGATCAGTTGTTTGCTTTGAAGAATGTATATGAGAAATACTTAGAAAAGGAAATGAATTTGTATGTAGCATTCATGGATATGGAGAAGGCATATGATAGAGTTGATAGAGATGCTCTGTGAAAGGTATTAAGAATATATGGGTTGGGGGGCAAGTTGTTAGAAGCAATGAAAAGTTTTTATCGGGGATGTAAGGCTTGTGTACGTGTAGAAAGAGAGCAACATGATTGGTTCTCATTAAATGTTGGTTTGCGGCAGGGTTGTGTGATGTCTCCATGGTTGTTTAATTTGTTTATGGATGGGGTTGTTAGGGAGGTGAATGCAAGAGTTTTGGAAAGAGGGGCAAGTATGAAGTCTGTTGTGGATGAGAGAGCTTGGGAAGTGAGTCAGTTGTTGTTCGCTGATGATACAGCGCTTGTGGCTGATTCGTGAGAGAAACTGCAGAAGCTGGTGACTGAGTTTGGTAAAGTGTGTGAAAGACGACAGCTTAGAGTAAATGTGAATAAGAGCACGGTTATTAGGTACAGTAGGGTTGAGTGACAAATCAATTGGGAGGCAAGTTTGAATGGAGAAAAACTGGAGGAAGTGAAGTGTTTTAGATATCTGAGAGCGGATTTGGCAGCAGATGGAACCATGGAAGCGGAAGTGAGTCATAGGGTGGGGGAGGGAGCTAAAGTTCTTGGAGCGTTGATGAATATATTGAAGTCGAGAACATTATCCCGGAAAGCAAAAATGAATATGTTTGAAGGAATAGCGGTTCTAACAATGTTATATGGTTGCGAGGCGTGGGCTATAGAAAAGTTTTGTGCGAAGGAGGGTTGATGAGCTGGAAATGAGATGTTTGAGGACAACATATGGTGTGAGGTGGGTTGATCGAGTAAGGAATAATAGGGTGAGAGAGATGTGTGGTAATAAAAAGAGTGTGGTTGAGAGAGCAGAAGAGGGTGTTTTGAAAGGGTTTGGTCACATGAAGAGAATGAGTGAGGAAAGATTGACCAAGAGGATATATGTGTCAGAAGTGGAGGGAACGAGGAGAGGTGGGAGACCAAATTGGAGGTGGAAAGATGGATTGAAAACGATTTTGATTGATCGGGGCCTGAACATGCAGGAGGGCGAGAGGCGTGCAAGGAATAGAGTGAATTGGAATGATGTGGTATACCCAGGTCGACGTGCTGTCAGTGGATTGAACCAGGGCGTGTGAAGCGTCTGGGGTAAACCATGGACACTTCTGTGGGGCCTGGATGTGGAAAGGGAGCTGTGGTTTCGGTGCATTATACATGACAGCTAAAGACTGAGTGCGAACGAATGTGGCCTTTGTTGTCGTTCCCTAGCGCTACCTCGTGCACATGCGGGGGGGAGGGGTTGTCATTTCATGTGTGGCGAGGTGGCGATGGGAATGAATAAAGGCAGACAGTGTGAATTATGTACATGTATATATATGTATATGTCTATGTGTGTATATATATATATGTATACGTTGAGATGTATAGGTATACATACATATAAACACAGACATATGCATATATACACATGTACATAATTCATACAGTCTGCCCATATTCCTTCCCATCGCCACCCCGCCACAGATGAAATAACAACCCCCTCCCCCCGCATGTGCGCGATGTAGCGCTAGGAAAAGTCAACAAAGGCCCCATTCGTTCGCACTCAGTCTCTAGCTGTCATGTAATAATGCACCGAAACCACAGCTCCCTTTCCACATCCAAGCCCCACAGAACTTTCCATAGTTTACCCCAGACGCTTCACATGCCCTGGTTCAATCCACTGACAGCACGTCGCCCCGGTATATCACATCGTTCCAATTCACTCTATTCCTTGCACGCCTTTCACCCTTCTGCATGTTCAGGCCCCGATCACTCAAAATCTTTTTCACTCCATCTTTCCACCTCCAATTTGGTCTCCCACTTCTCGTTCCCTCCACCTCTGACACATACATCCTCTTGGTCAATCTTTCCTCACTCATTCTCTCCATGTGACCAAACCAATTCAAAACACTCTCTTCTGCTCTCTCAACCACGCTCTTTTTTTTGCCACACATCTCTCTTACTCTATTATTACTTACTCGATCAAACCACCTCACACCACATATTGTCCTCAAACATCTCATTTCCAGCACATCCACCCTCCTGCGCACAATCCTATCCATAGCCCACGCCTCGCAACCAGACAACATTGTTGGAACCACTATTCCTTCAAACATACCCATTTTTGCTTTCTAAGATAACATTCTCGATTTCCACACATTCTTCAAGGCTCCCAGAATTCTTGCCCCCTCCCCCACCCTATGATTTACTTCCACTTCCATGGTTCCATCCGCTGCCACATCCACTCCCAGATATCTAAAACACTTCACTTCCTCCAGTTTTTCTCCATTCAAACTTACCTCCCAGTTGGCTTGACCCTCCACCCTACTGTACCTAATAACGTTGCTCTTATTCACATATACTCTTAACTTTCTTCTTTCACACACTTTACCAGACTCAGTCACGAGCTTCTGCAGTTTCTCACATGAATCAGCCACCATCGCTGTATCATCAGCGAACAACAACTGACTCACTTCCCATGCTCTCTCATCCACAACAGACTGCATACTTGCCCCTCTTTCCAAAACTCTTGCATTCACCTCCCTAACAACCCCATCCATAAACAAATTAAACAACCATGGAGACATCACATACCCCTGCCGCAAACCTACATTCACTGAGAACCAACCACTTTCCTCTCTTCCTACACGTACACATGCCTTACATCCTCGATGAAAACTTTTCACTGCTTCTAACAACTTGCCTCCCACACCATATAAACTTAATACCTTCCACGGAGCATCTCTATCAACTCTATCATATGCCTTCTCCAGATCCATAAATGTTACCTACAAATCCATTTGCTTTTCTAAGTATTTCTCACATACATTCTTCAAAGCAAACACCTGATACACACATCCTCTACCACTTCTGAAACCACACTGCTCTTCCCCAATCTGATGCTCTGTACATGCCTTCAGCCTCTCAATCAATACCCTCCCATATAATTATCCAGGAATACTCAACAAATTAATACCTCTGAAATTTGAGCACTCACTCTTATCCCCTTTGCCTTTGTACAATGTCACTATGCAAGCATTCCGCCAATCTCAGGCACCTCACCATGTATATATATATATATATATATATATATATATATATATATATATATATATATATATATATATGTGTGTGTGTGTGTGTGTACTATTTTCTTATTAACCGTTGTTTCTCGCGTCAGCGATGTTGCGCATGGTAACAGACAAAGAAGAACCCAACCTCTCGCATACACATATATATGCATATACATGAACGCTCATATACGTACACACACACACACACACACACACACACACACACACACACACATATATATATATATATATATATATATATATATATATATATATATATATATATATATATATATATATATATATATATATATATTGGTGTAAATGGGGTGTTCAATGCTGTAAATGGAAATGGTGAAGAGCTTGTAGATTTATGTGCTGAAAAAGGACTGTTGATTGGGAATACCTGGTTTAAAAAAAGAGATATACACAAGTATACGTATGTAAGTAGGAGAGATGGCAAGAGAGCGTTATTGGATTACATGGTAATTGATAGGTGCGCGAAAGGGAGACTTTTTGAATGTTAATGTGCTGAGAGGTGTAACTGGAGGGATGTCTGATCATTATCTTGTCGAGGCGAAGATGAAGATTTGTAGAGGTTTTCAAAAAAGAAGAGAGAATGTTAGGGTGAAAAGAGTGGTGAGAGTAAGTGAGCTTGGGAAGGAGACTTGTGTGAGGAAGTACCAGGAGAGACTGAGTACAGAATGGAAAAAGGTGAGAACAAAGGACCTAAGGGGAGTGGGGGAGGAATGGGATGTATTTAGGGAAGCTGTGACGGCTTGCGCAAAAGATCCTTGTGGCATGAGAAGCCTGGGAGGTGGGCAGATTAGAAAGGGTAGTGAGTGATGGGATGAAGAGGTAAGATTATTAGTGAAAGAGAAGAGAGAGGCGTTTGGACGATTTTTGCAGGGAGATAATGCAAATGAGTGGGAGATGTATAAAAGAAAGAGACAGGAGGTCAAGATAAAGGTGCAAGAGGTGAAAAAGAGTGCAAATGAGAGTTGGGGTGGGAGAATATCCTTAAATTTTAGGGAATATAGGAAGATGTTTTGGACGGAGGTAAATAAAGTGCGTAACACAAGGGAACAAATAGGATCATCAGTGAAGGGAGCTAATGGGGAGTCTGCTTCTGTATTCTCTAATGGACAACTTCCTGTATATTCTACTCTAGCATTCTCAAGCATGTTTCAGAAATATCGCCATAAGGTAAAAATGACAGAGAATATGTTATGGTATCCTATTGCGTCTTCGTGACTAACCTCACTCCCGCCTCGCTACTCACCCACTATTCTTCTTCGGCACTTGGGTGGCAACACTTCCCTGTGAGTGGAGCATGGCTAGTCGAACCCGTAGACTATCTTCTCTCTAATTTGTCTGGTTACTCAGTATGGTACGGGAATGGGAGTAGACTGAGGGAGAAGCATAGATATGAGCAGTGGATATGATAATGCACATTAGTAGTGGTGATTGCTAAGGTGCTAAGGTAAAGTAGTTATGGAAATATTTGAAGTAGAATAGTAATGGAAATTGTTGTGGCAGGGAAATAACAGAGGTTGCTTGTGGCGGAATAGTGAAAGGAAGGTGGTGAAGTAGGGCGTTGCTGGGGAAGTGATAAGAGGGTCTGATGAGGCTGGGGGTCTGTCTGGGCTGGGGGAGGATGGCGCGTGGGAGGTGCACTTCACTCACCGTTACCATGACACCGACGTCAGCTGCTGGTGTTGGTGGCAGTGGTGGCGCTCCTCGGGGACACAAACCTGTTTTATTTAGATCGTGCTTTCCACTGGCATGCCTGATGCTCCACGAGCACTCGTGAGCAAACGTTTATACCTTCCTACTCATCTATATGGCTGAATACAGTGCCTGTTCATGAACTAAATCTAAAGCTCTCATGT
This sequence comes from Panulirus ornatus, assembly GCF_036320965.1. Lineage (NCBI taxonomy): Eukaryota > Metazoa > Arthropoda > Malacostraca > Decapoda > Palinuridae > Panulirus > Panulirus ornatus. The sequence goes on from NC_092226.1 coordinate 52,479,569, forward strand.
GGGTTAATTGGGGTTTGGTGTTCTCTTTTGTTACATGCACTTGATACTAGTTTCGGTAATCAACACTCAGAAAAACACAATGGAGTTTTTATAATCCATCTCCAGGCAAGAATAAAAAAAAGTGTCTCCTTCTTCGTAACTCAATATAGACAAAATTCATCCATTTCACGCCGTTCCACACTCAATAAAAAAAAAATATTGCTTTGGGAGACAATATTTTGGTTATAATAGGCGAAAAATGAGATTGTCTGAGAACGGGAGGAAGCAGGTGGAAGGCAAACATTGGTATGTATGAAGCAGGGGAGACTGTGTGTGTTGTGACGGGCGGAGGGAGGGGAAGAGGAGGAGGTCATATAGGCATAACACTGTTCTGTGGAGTGTGGCATCTTATTCATGGGCTCTGATGGTGTACCCCTTGATAGAGGTCATGTAATGGTAGTAGCAGTGAAGGTTAGTGGTGGTGGCAATAGTCGTGGTGACACTGGTAGAGAAGAATCGTAGTAGCACTAGGGACGGGAAGTCGTGGTGACACTGGTAGACGGTGGTGGTGGCACTACTTGAATGTCGTAATAGCATTGGGAAGGGGTCGTAATGAGATAAGTTGGAGTCGTGGTAGCACTGGAAGAGGGTCATGGGAGCACTTGCGGAAACTCGAGGATTGTGGAAGCTCTGGTAGAGGGTGGTGGCAATAAGGGAAGATTATGGTAGCACTGGTTTATTAGACGTAGCAATACTGGTAGAGGGGTCGTGGTAACACTACTGAAGGGTCGTGAAAAACGAAGGAGGTGGTCGTCATAACACTGGTACAGGGGTCGTATTAACATTGGTAGAAGGTAGTAATTGATGGAGGTGACTTGAAGGTCGTACTGGTGCACTGTTCATCACAGGGACTGGAGACATCATCAAAGGCTCTAACAATAAACTTTGTGTATATTGTCACTGTAAACTTAGGCTTATACTTTCAAGAATCATTGTTGATTTTCACCCTGTGGTTCCTGTACTACCCAGCTCTTGCCTCACTCTCGACAGACCCTCTCTCCAAACTCTCACTGTAACGTGTTACGGTATCCCCTCAACTGTAACTCTTACTCTACAGTGTTACATTAAATTGTATTTGTTAACTGTTAGGAGAGTTTTTCTTTGTAGACCCTCACGATAACCTCATTAAAAGATCTCACTTCACTCACTCACTGTGGCTTCTCATCTTTACCTACTCTCTCACTATAAGTTCTCTGGTCCTAATTGCTTGTGCTCACAAGTCATTGAGACTCCGTGCGAGTTCATTTACTTTTCTGGGATGAGATAAGGAAGCTCCTTCATTACAGCGTCCTTGAGAATGTATCCTGCATCCTGGTGTGAGGTCGGTGGCCGAGACTGCTCCCATCATTCCGTATTTTCGTGTAGTTAGTGTTTACTCCTCGAGTTGTTTTCTGTTGACGTATGTCATTAGACAGTCCGGGAGGTGTTGTTCAATTCTCTTCTTCATAAACCCTGTCTCTCCAGGTTCTCTCTGTTTCTATGTCTTCATTTGTATTACTGAAACAATTGCTAATTGTTGAGGAATGTCTGCGTTCCATGCCTGGTTTTCTGCTGGAATGTCTGCGTTCTATGACTGCCTTTCTGCTGGAGCTTTGTAGAGGCGATGACCTCAGCCGTGCTCTTGTGTTCCTATCTTCACCCGTCCTCCATCCCTTCCTCTTCTCCAAAACAACAGCCTTATAGATCTTCAGAGAGCCTGAAATCAGTGTTTCTGAGCCGGAAGATTTTCCCTCGTGAAGGTATTTTCGTAATCCAGCTGATAAGCTTGTCCGATCGGACGGAAAATTGCAGCCGCGTCTAACTTAATGGCAATATGTTGTAGTGACTCTGTTGCTGGCACTGTCAATAGAAGTGCTCCCTCGTGGATGGAAGGAGAGGAAGAGCACATTGGAAAGCTAAATCAGAATGACTGTGCAGCAGCATAGCCAAATGCCCTGTCAGAAATAAAAACAAGGAAAATGATAATTCAGACGATTCAGGGGTAAAGTGTAATGCACACTTACGACGTAGCTCCAATTGGTGTGAGAAGGTTGCTTAGTTGCTGAATGGTCGTGTGAAAGAGGAACAGGAAGATTGAGAGAGAGTCAAAGGGCATTGTCGGGAAACAGGAACATTCTCTCTCTCTCTCTCTCTCTCTCTCTCTCTCTCTCTCTCTCTCTCCTCTCTCTCTCTCTCTCTCTCTCTCTCTCTCTCTCTCTCTCTCTCTCTCTCTCTCTCTCTCTCTCTCTCTCTCTCTCTCTCTCTCTCTCTCTCTCTCTCTCTCTCTCTCCTCAAACACCACAGCTTCGATAGCTTTTCACGCCGTACTTACCTACAGAGCCTTCTACGTCCCACTCTCACACTTCCTAACTGCTTCCTCTCTCTCTCTCTCTCTCTCTCTCTCTCTCTCTCTCTCTCTCTCTCTCTCTCTCTCTCTCTCTCTCTCTCTCTCTCTCTCTCTCTCTCTCTCTCTCTCTCTCTCTCTCTCTCTCTCTCTCTCTCTCTCCAGCTGTGTCCATAAACTCCACATCTTTTCTTTCTCCACCTCTTTAAACAGCAAACAAGAACTGACTCGGTTGCCCGTGCTCCCATCCCTCAAAGAAGCGTCCAGGACCTGCTTGCTTGATGTGTCTCTTGTTGCGAGTTGTGGAATGACATGCACGTCGTTGTCGTGGTAATTGTATCGCAGGGCACCGAGGTTAACGACAGAAATAACTTTAGAAATCAGTAATTGCCGATGCGGAACGCAGTGTTTGTAATGGACGTTGCTTTGGTAGCTGATGCCTTCGCACCACTCCACCAGCGACAACTCCTCAACCATGCCTACGTCACCGTACAGGCAATGCTCCACCAGCACGGAAACAGAGCGGTAAATGTTCCTGTGCCATGAATGGAGTGGAGAATCCCAAACTAGAGGTGTCGGGCGTGGGCTGACCGGCGACTACTGGAGCGGTCACGCGTTTAAAACAATTGTCATGGAAATGGTGTGGAATCAATAGCCAGGCTACGGCGGCACCAGACTCACTAGCTCCGACGCTCCTGGGGACACTCTCCCGTTCGTCCTACCCTCACAAATTAGTCCCATCTCCTCTCCTACGTTTGATCATTTACTTCGTAACTTTTTGCTGCCAAAACATGGCATCTTCAGTACTTTGGTTGATGAGGAGCACATTATCATACCTGTCCGGGTTTAGTAACATCAACCTTTATGTAAGAAGGCTATACGTTCGTCTTCACTGACCGGTAAGGTGTATTTCTTCACGAAGTTTTTTCCTACTCGTTTTAACATCAGCCAGACGGTATGATGCAGCCACTGCCTACCTTGGCTGTATTTTTAACCAGTGGAGTTTGCTCTCACACCTGCCTCCCAGCTGGGTGGAACAGAGCGGGAGGCTCTCATCATGTCCACAGGATGCCTCAGATCTGTTATTAAAAACAGTCTTTGAAGTCGACACTCAGAGTCTATCCTAACTATATCATCAAAGCGGACCATTCCAACTCTTACCTTCATAGTGAACAGCTTTGTTTGTCATAGCTTCGTGTAAGAGAGCGATTAGGACAATTCATTAGACGGAACAATACACTGTGGGTTTGTTCCCAAGACGTGCTTATCACACTTGTGCTGATGTGTGACAATGATTCAGGTCTGTTCACATGCCCTGCTTCTTCCACCGATTTTGACATGCAAATAAGGGAACGCATAATGAGTGATTACATGTGATTACTATTTGTGTGTTACTGGGAGAGAGTTTACATTCTTGTTGCCCGTCTTCTCATCCTCGTATGTACGTACCATATAATTACGTATTTGTGATTACCCGTTTTACTGTACAGGGGAGGGAGGTTTACTGTACAGGGGAGGGAGGTTTACTGTACAGGGGAGGGTGGTTTACCGTACAGGGGAGGGAGGTTTACGTTCATGGGGCGTCATCTCTTGAAAATTCTCTAATTTCATATACATTTTACATTTCTTTATGTTGTTCACATTCAGTCCACTCCATTCTCCCTCCACTCTGATGATAAAAAAAAATGCTTCTTAGCATCTTCCTTAATTTCATATTATTTGCTATGGCTTGTCTAATCCTCCATCTTTCGAAGAATTGTTTACTGTTTACATCATCAAGTTGTTAAAAGACAGGATGTTATCTGGTCATCCCTTGCTCATTTATCGCCTATGGTTGACAAAACTAAGGCTTCTGGCCATTCACTGTCAAATGGCTCTCATGATTGTGGTGCCATCTTTTTTTTTTTTTTTTGTTCTCCTGCGGACCTTCTTCATTATATGTATTCATTTTTTTTTTTTTATATATATACTTTCTCGCTGTCTCCCGCGTTTGCGAGGTAGCGCAAGGAAACAGACGAAAGAAATGGCCCAACCCCCCCCCCCCCCCCATACACATGTATATACATACGTCCACACACGCAAATATACATACCTACACAGCTTTCCATGGTTTACCCCAGACGCTTCACATGCCCTGATTCAATCCACTGACAGCACGTCAACCCCGGTATACCACATCGCTCCAATTCACTCTATTCCTTGCCCTCCTTTCACCCTCCTGCATGTTCAGGCCCCGATCACACAAAATCTTTTTCACTCCATCTTTCCACCTCCAATTTGGTCTCCCTCTTCTCCTTGCTCCCTCCACCTCCGACACATATATCCTCTTGGACAATCTTTCCTCACTCATCCTCTCCATGTGCCCAAACCACTTCAAAACACCCTCTTCTGCTCTCTCAACCACGCTCTTTTTATTTCCACACATCTCTCTTACCCTTACGTTACTCACTCGATCAAACCACCTCACACCACACATTGTCCTCAATATCTTTATTATACTTTGTCGCTGTCTCCCTCGTTAGCGAAGTAGCGCAAGGAAAAAGACGAAAGAAAGCCCAACCAAATCACTACACATGTATATACATAAACGCCCACGTACGCACATATACATACCTATACACTTCAACGTTTACATGCATAAACATACACAGATATATACATATATACATATGTACATATTCATCCAAGCTGCCTTCATCCCTTCTCACCGCCACCCCCATACCCCCACTTGGGCGCGAGGTAGCACTACGAAAAGACAACAAAGGCCACATTCGTTCACACTTAGTCTCTAACTGTCATGTATAATGCACTGAAACCACAGCTCCCTTTCCACATCCAGGCCCCACACAACTTTCCATAGCTCACCCCAGACGCTTCACTTGTCCTGGTTCAATCCATTGATAGCAAGTCGACCCCGGTATACCACATCATTCTAGGTCACTTTATTCCTTGCACGCATTTCACCCTCCTGTATGTTTACGCCCGGTCGCTCAAAATCTTTGTCTCTCCATCCCTCCTCTTTCAATTTGCTCTCCCACCTCTCGTTCCCTCCACCTCTGACACATATATCCTCTTTGTCAATCTTTCCTCGATCATTCTCTCCATGTGACCAGACCATTTATATGCACTCTCTTCTACACTCTCAACTACACTATTTCTATTACCACACATCACATCTCTCTTACCCTTTCATTACTTACTCGATCAAAGGGGGTGGGGGAGATGGGAAATGAGATGTATTTAGGGAAGCAGTGATGGCTTTCGCAAAAGATGCCTGTGGCATGAGGAAGGTGGGAGGTGGGCAGGTTAGAAAGGGTAGTGAGTGGTGGAATGAAGAAATAAGATTGTTGGTGAAAGAGAAGAGAGAGGCATTTGGACGATTTTTTGCAGGGAAATTGTGCAAATGACTGAGAGATATATAAAAGAAAGAGGCAAGTGGTCAAGAGAAAGGTGCATGAGGTGAAAAAGAGGGAAAATGAGAGTTAGGGTGAGAGAGTATCATTAAATCTTAGGTAAAAATAAAAAGATGTTTTAGAAGGAGGTAAAGAAAGTGCTTAAGACAAGAGAACAAATGGGAACATCGGTGAAGGGGGTAAATGGAGAGGTAATAACAAGTAGTAGTGAAGTGAGAGGGAGATTAAGTGAATATTTTGAAGGTTTGTTGACTATGTTTGATGATAGAATGGCATGTATAGAGTGTTTTGTTCGAGGTGTTGTGCAAAGAAAGAGGGTCAGGGAGAATGATTTGGTAAACAGAGAAGAGATAGTTAAATCTTTGCGGAAGATGAAAGCCGGCAAGGCGGCGGGTTTGGATGGTATTGCAGTGGAATTTATGAAAAATGGGGTGACTGCGTTGTTGATTGGTTGATGAGGATATATTTATATATGAAGATTGGCGGGATGCATGCATAATGAAATTGTATAAAGGCAAAGGGGATAAAGGTGAGTGCTCAAATTACAGAGGTATAAGTTTGTTGAGTATTCCTGGGAAATTATATGGAAGGGTATTAATTGAGAGGGTGAAGGCATGTACAGAGCATCAGATTGGTAGAGGATGTGTGGATCAGGTGTTTGAAGAACGTATGTGGAAAATACTCAGAAAAACAGATTGATTTGTATGTAGCATTTATGGATCTGGAGAATGCACATGATAGAGTTGATAGAGATGCTCTTTGGAAGGTATTAAAAGTATATTGTGTGGGAGGTTAGTTGCTAGAAGCAGTGAAAAACTTTTATCGAGGATGTAAGGCTTGTGTACACGTAGGAAGAGAGGAAAGTGATTGGTTCCCAGTGATTGTCGGTTTGCGGCAGGGTTGCGTGATGTCTCAATGGTTGTTTCATTTGTTTATGGGTGGGATTGTTAGGGAGGTAAACGCAAGAGTTTTGGAGAGAGGGGCAACTATGCAGTCTGTTGTGGATGAGAGGGCTTGGGAAGTGAGTCAGTTGTTGTTCGCTGATGATACAGCGCTGGTGGCTGATTCGTGTGAGAAACTACAAAAGTTGGTGACTGAGTTTGGTAAAGTGTGTGAAAGAAGAAAGCTGAGAGTAAATGTGAATAACAGCAAGGGTATTAGTTTCAGTAGGGTTGAGGAACAAGTCGATTGGGAGGTAAGTATGAGTGGAAAAAGACTGGAGGATGTGAAGTGTTTTAGATATTTGGGAGTGAATTTAGCAGGGGATGGAACCATGGAAGCGGAAGTGAGTCACAGGGTGTGGGAAGGGTGAAGGTTCTGGGAGCGTTGAAGAATGTGTGAAAGGGGAGAACGTTATCTCGGAGAGCAAAATTGGGTATATTTGAAGGAATAGTGGTTCCAACAATGTTATGTGGCTGTTAGGCATGGGCAATAGATAGGGTTGTGCGGAGGATGGTAGGTGTGTTGGAAATGAGATGTTTGAGGACAATATGAGATGTAAGATCTCAACCAATCAACAACGCAGTCACCCCATTTTTCATAAATTCCACTGCAATACCATCCAAACCCGCCGCCTTGCCGGCTTTCATCTTCCGCAAAGATTTAACTATCTCTTCTCTGTTTACCAAATCATTCTCCCTGACCCTCTTTCTTTGCACAACACCTCGAACAAAACACTCTATACCTGCCATTCTATCATCAAACATAGTCAACAAACCTTCAAAATATTCACTTAATCTCCCTCTCACTTCACTACTACTTGTTATTACCTCCCCATTTACCCCCTTCACCGATGTTCCCATTTGTTCTCTTGTCTTAAGCACTTTCTTTACCTCCTTCTAAAACATCTTTTTATTTTTACCTAAGATTTAATGATACTCTCTCACCCTAACTCTCATTTTCCCTCTTTTTCACAATTTCCCTGCAAAAAATCGTCCAAATGCCTCTCTCTTCTCTTTCACCAACAATCTTATTTCTTCATTCCACCACTCACTACCCTTTCTAACCTGCCCACCTCCCACCTTCCTCATGCCACAGGCATCTTTTGCGAAAGCCATCAATGCTTCCCTAAATACATCTCATTTCTCCCCCACCCCCTTTACGTCATTTCCTCTCATCTTTTTCCATTCCTCACTCAAACTATCATGGTACTCCCTCACACAAGTCTCTTTTCCAAGCTCACTTACTCTCACCACTCTCCTTACCCAAACATTCTCTCTTCTTTTCTGAAAACCTCTACATATGTTGTCCTTCATCTTCACAAGATAATGATCAGACACCCCTCCACTTGCCCCTTTCAGCACATTAACATCCAAAAGTCTCTCTTTCACGCGAATATAGATTAACACGTAATCCAATGACGCTCTCTGGTCATCTTTCCTACTTACATACGAATACTTACGTATATCTCTCTTTCTAAACCAGGTATTCCCAGTCACCAGTCCTTTTTCAGCACACAAATCTACAAGTTCTTCATCATTTCCATTTACAACACTGAACACCCCATGTACAACAATTTTACCCTCAACTGCCACATTACTCACTTTTGCATTCAAATCACCCATCACTGTAACCCGGTCTCTTGCATCAAAGCTGCTAACACTCACTTAGCTGCTCCCAAAACACTTGCTTCCCATGATCTTTCTTCTCATGACCAGGCGCATGGGCACCAATAATCACCCAACTCTCTCCATCCGCTTTCAGTTTTACCCATATCAGTCTAGAGTTTACTTTCTTACACTCTCTCACATACTCCCACAAATCTTTGCACTTTGCTCTTGTCCTCTCACCAACCCCTGACTTTACTCCCGAAACATTCCCAAACCACTCTTCCCCTTTACACTTGAGCTTCGTTTCACTCAGAGCCAAAACATCCAGGTTCCTTTCCTCAAACATACTACCTATCTCTCCTTTTTTCTCATGTTGGTTACATCCACCTACATTTAGACACCCCAATCTGAGCCATCGAAGAGGATGAACACTCCTCTTATGATTCCTTCTTCTGTTTTCCCTTTTAGAAAGTTAAAATGCAATGACTGGAAGATCTCTAGTCCCCCGCTCCATCACTTTTAGTCGCCTTCTACGACACGCAGGGAATGCGTGGAAAGTATTCTTTCTCCCCTATCCCCCTATGGGGGAGGAATGGGATGTATTTAGGGAAGCAGTGATGGCTTGCGCAAAAGATGATTGTGGCATGAGAAGCGTGGGAGTTGGGCAAGTTAGAAAGGGTAGTGAGTGGTGGGATGAAGAAGTAAAATTATTAGAGAAAGAGAAGAGAGAAGCATTTGGACGAGTTTTGCAGGGAAATAGTGAAAATTACTGGGAGATGTAAAAAAGAAAGAGGCAGGAGATCGAGAGAAAGGTGAAAGAGGTGAAAAATAGGGCAAATGAGAGTTTTTGGTGAGAGAGTATGAATAAATTTTAGGGAGAATAAAAAGATGTTTTGGAAGGAGGTAAATAAAGTGCGTAAGACAACAGAACAAATGGAAACATCGGTCAAGGGGGATAATGGGGAGGTAATAACAAGTAGTGGTGATGTGAGAAGGAGATGGAGTGAGTATTTTGAGGGTTTGTTGAATGTGTTAGATGGTAGAGTGGCAGATATAGGGTGTTTTGGTCGAGGTGCTGTGCGAAGTGTGAAGGTCCGGGAGAATGGTTTGGTAAACAGAGAAGAGGTAGTGAAAGCTTTGCGGAAGATGAAAACCGGCAAGGCGGTGAGTTTGGATGGTATTGCAGAGGAATTTATTAAAAAGGGGATGACTTTGTTGTTGACTGGTTGGTAAGGATATTCAGTACATGTATGGCTCATGGTGAAGTGCTTAAGGGCTGATGGAATGCATGCATACTGCCAATGTACAAAGGCAAAAGGGATAAAGGTTAGTGTTCAAATTACAGAGGTATAAGTTTGTTGAATATTCCTAGAAAATTATATGGGAGGGTATTGATAGAGAGGGTGAAGGCATGTACAGAGCATCAGATTGGGGAAGAGCAGTGTAGTTTCAGAAAGGTAGAGGATGTGTGGATCAGGTGTTTGCTTTGAAAAACGTATGTGAGAAATACTTAGAAAAGCAAATGGATTTGTATGTAGCATTTATGGATCTGGAGAAGGCATATGATAGAGTTGATAGAGATACTCTGTGGAAAGTATTTAGAGTATTTGGTGTGGGAGGCAAGTTCCTAGAAGCAATGAAAAGTTTTTATCGAGGAAGTATGGCATGTGTACGTGTAGGAAGAGAGGAAAGTCATTGGTTCCCAGTGAATGTCGGTTTGCGACAAGGGTGCGTGATGTCTCCACGGTTGTTTAGTTTGTTTATGGATTGAGTTTTTAGGGAGGTAAATGCAAGAATTTTGGAGAGAGGGGCAAGTATGCAGTCTGTTGTGGATGAAAGGGCTTGGGAAGTGAGTCAGTTGTTGTCTGCTGATGATAGCGCTGATGGCTGATTCGGGTGAGAAACTGCAGAAGCTTGTGACTGAGTTTGGTGAAGTGTGTGAAAGAAGAAAGCTGAGAGTAAATGTGAATAAGAGCAAGGTTATTACGTACGGTAGGGTTGAGGGACAGAGGTGGTAGGAACGAGGAGAAATGGAAAACCAAATTGGAGGTAGAAAGATGGAGTGAAAAAGATTTTGAGTAATCGGGGCCCGAATACGTAAGACAGTGAAAGTCGTGCAATGAATAGAGGAAATTGGAACGATGTGGTATACCGGGGTCGACGTGCTGTCAATGGATTAACCAGGGCATGTGAAGCTTCTGGGGTAAACCATGCAAAGTTGTGTGGGGCCTGGATGTTGAAAGGGAGCTGTGGTTTCGGTGCATTATACATGACAGCTAGAGACTGAGTGTGAACGAATGTGGCCTTCGTTGTCTTTTCCTAGCGCTACCTCGTGCACCTGCGGGGGGAGGAGATTGTTATTTCATGTGTGGCGGGGTGGCGATGGGAATGAATAAATGCAGACAGTATGAATTATGTACATGCGTATATATGTATATGTCTGTGCGTGTATATATATGTATACGTTGAGATGTATAGGTATATATATTTGCGTGTGTGGATGTGTATGTATTTACATGTGTATGTTGGAGGGTTGGGCCATTCTTTCGTCTGTTTCATTGCGCTACCTCGCTAACGCGGGAGACAGCGACAAAGCAAAATAAATTGACAGCACATCGACTCCGGTATACCACATCGTACCAATTTACTCTATACCTTGTACACCTTTCACCCTCCTGCATGTTCAGGCCCCGATCACTCAAAATCTTTTTCACTCCATCTTTCCACCTCCAAATTTGGTCTCCCACTTCTCCTCGTTCCCTCCACCTCTGACACATATATCCTCTTGGTCAATCTTTCCTCACTCATTATCTCCATGTGACCAAACCATTTCAAAACACTTTCTTCTGCTCTCTCAACCACACTCTTTTTATTTCCACCATCTCTCTTACCCTTACATTACTTACTCGATCAAACCACCTCACACCACATATTGTCCTCAAACATCTCATTTCCAGCACATCCATCCTCCTGCGCACAACTCTATCCATAGCCCACGCCTCGCAACCATACAACATTGTTGGAACCACTATTCCTTCAAAAATACCCATTTTTGCTTTCCGAGATAATGTTCTCGACTTCCACACATTCTTCAAGGCTCAGAATTTTCGCCCCCTCCCCCACCCTATGATTCACTTCCGCTTCCATGGTTCCATCCGCTGCCAGATCCACTCCCAGATATCTAAAACACTTTACTTCCTCCAGTTTTTCTCCATTCAAACTTACCTCGCAATTGACTTGACCCTCAACCCTACTGTACCTAATAACCTTGCTCTTATTCACATTTACTCTTAACTTTCTTCTTTCACACACTTTACCAAACTCAGTCACCAGCTTCTGCAGTTTCTTACATGAATCAGCCACCAGCGCTGTATCATCAGCGAACAACAACTGACTCACTTCCCAAGCTCTCTCATCCATAACAGACTGCATACTTGCCCCTCTTTCCAAAACTCTTCCATTCACCTCCCTAACAACCCCATCCATAAACAAATTAAAAAACCATGGAGACATCACACACCCCTGCCGCAAACCCACATTCACTGAGAACCAATGACTTTCCTCTCTTCCTACACGTACACATGCCTTACATCCTCGAAAAAAACTTTTCACTGCTTCTAACAACTTGCCTCCCACACCATATATTCTTAAAACCTTCCACAGAGCATGTCTATCAACTCTATCATATGCCCTCTCAAGATCCATAAATGCTACATACAAATCCATTTGTTTTTCTAAGTATTTCTCACATACATTCTTCAAAGCAAACACCTGATCCACACATCATCTACCACTTCTGAAACCACACTGCTTTTCCCCAATCTGATGCTCTGTACATGCCTTCACCCTCTCAATCAATACCCTCCCATATGATTTACCAGGAATACTCAACAAACTTATACCTCTGTAATTTGAGCACTCACTCTTATCCCCTTTGCCTTCCTACAATGGCACTATGCAAGCATTCCGCCAATCCTCAGGCACCTCACCATGAATCATACATACATTAAATAACCTTATCAACCAGATATATATATATATATATATATATATATATATATATATATATATATATATATATATATATATATATATATATATATATATATATATATATATATATATATATATTATATATATATATATATATATATATCCCTGGGGATAGGGGAGAAAGAATACTTTCCACGCATTCCTCACGTGTCGTACAAGGCGACTAAAGGGGACGCGAGCGGGGGGCCAGAAACCCTCCTCTCCTTGTATTTTGACTTTCTAAAAGGGGAAACAGAAAAAGGAGTCACACGGGGAGTGCTCATCCTCCTCGAAGGCTCAGATTGGGATGTCTAAATGTGTGTGGATGTAACCAAGATGAGAAAAAGGAGAGATAGGTAGTATGTTTCAGGAAAGGAACCTGGATGTTTTGGCTCTGAGTGAAACGAAGCTCAAGGGTAAAGGGGAAGAGTTTTTTGGGAATGTCTTGGGAGTGAAGTCGGGGGTTAGTGAGAGGACAAGAGCAAGGGAAGGAGTAGCACTACTCCTGAAACAGGAGTTGTGGGAGTATGTGATAGAGTGTAAGAAAGTAAATTCTAGATTGATATGGGTAAAACTGAAAGTGGATGGAGAGAGATGGGTGATTATTGGTGCATATGCACCTGGGCATGAGAATAAAGATCATGAGAGGCAAGTGTTTTGGGAGCAGCTGAATAAGTGTGTGAGTGGTTTTGATGCACAAGACCGGGTTATAGTGTTTGGTGATTTGAATGCAAAGGTGAGTAATGTGGCAGTTGAGGGAATAATTGTTATACATGGGGTGTTCAGTGTTGTAAATGGAAATGGTGAAGAGCTTGTAGATTTATGTGCTGAAAAAGGACTGGTGATTGGGAATACCTGGTTTAAAAAAGAGATATACATAAGTATACGTATGTAAGTAGGAGAGATGGCAAGAGAGCGCTATTGGATTACGTGTTAATTGATAGGCGCGAGAAAGAGAGTCTTTTGGATGTTAATGTGCTGAGAGGTGCAACTGGAGGGATCTCTGATCATTATCTTTTGGAGGCGAAGGTGAAGATTTGTAGGGGTTTTCAGCAAAGAAGAGAGAATGTTGGAATGAAGAGAGTGGTGAGAGTAAGTGAGCTAGGGAAGGAGACTTGTGTGAGGAAGTACCACGAGAGACTGAGTACAGAATGGAAAAAGGTGAGAACATAGGACGTAAGGGGAGTGGAGGAGGAATGGGATGTATTTAGGGAAACAGTGATGGCTTGCGCAAGAGATGCCTGTGGCATGAGAAGCGTGGGAGGTGGGATGATTAGAGAGGGTAGTGAGTGGTGGGATGAAGAAGTAAGATTATTAGTGAAAGAGAAGAGAGAGGCATTTGGATGATTTTTGCTGGGAAAAAATACAAATGAGTGGGAGATGTATAAAAGAAAGAGGCAGGAGGTCAAGAGAGGCAGGGTCAAGAGGCAGGAGGTCAAGAGGTGCAAGAGGTGAAAAAGAGAGCAAATGAGAGTTGGGCTGAGAGAGTATCTTTAAAGTTTAGGGAGAATAAAAAAGATGTTTTAGGAGGAGGTAAATAAAGTGCGTAAGACAAGGGAGCAAATGGGAACTTCAGTGAAGGGGGCTATGTGGTGATGTGAGACGGAGATGGAGTGAGTATTTTGAAAGTTTGTTGAATGTGTTTGATGATAGAGTGACAGATATAGGGTGTTTTGGTTGAGGTGGTGTGCAAAGTGAGAGGGTTAGGGAAAATGATTTGATAAACAGAGAAGAGGTAGTAAAAGCTTTGCGGAAGATGAAAGCCAGCAAGGCAGTAGGTTTGGATGGTATTGCAGTGGAATTTATTAAAAATGGAGGTGACTGTATTGTTGACTGGATGGTAAGGTTATTTAATGTATGTATGACTTATGGTGAGGTGCCTGAGGATTGGCGGAATGCGTGCATAGTGCCATTGTACAAAGGCAAAGGGGATAAGAGTGAGTGCTCAAATTACAGAGGTATAAGTTTGTTGAGTATTCCTGGTAAATTATATGGGAGGGTATTGATTGAGAGGGTGAAGGCATGTACAGAGCATCAGATTGGGGAAGAGCAGTGTGGTTTCAGAAGTGGTAGAGGATGTGTAGATCAGGTGTTTGCTTTGAAGAATGTATGTGAGAAATACTTAGAAAAGCAAATGGATTTGTATGTAGCATTTATGGATCTGGAAAAGGCATATGATAGAGTTGACAGAGATGCTCTGTGGAAGGTTTTAAGAATATATGGAGGCAAGTTGTTAGAAGCAGTGAAAAGTTTTTATCGAGGATGTAAGGCATGTGTACGTGTATGAAGAGAGGAAAGTCATTGGTTCTCAGTGAATGTAGGTTTGCGTCAGGTGTGTGTGATGTCTCCATGGTTGTTTAATTTGTTTATGGATGGTGTTGTTAGGGAGGTGAATGCAAGAGTTTTGGAGAGAGGGGCAAGTATGTAGTCTGTTGTGGATGAGAGAGCTTGGGAAGTGAGTCAGTTGTTGTTCGCTGATGACACAGCGCTGGTGGCTGATTCATGTGAGAAACTGCAGAGGCTGGTGACTGAGTTTGGTAAAGTGTGTGAAAGAAGAAAGTTAAGAGTAAATGTGAATCAGAGCAAGGTTATTGGGTAAGTAGGGTTGAGGGTTAAGTCAATTGGGAGGTAAGTTTGAATGGAGAAAAACTGGAGGAAGTAAAGTGTTTTAGATATCTGGGAGTAGATCTAGCAGCAGATGGAACCATGGAGGCGGAAGTGAATCATAGGATGAGGGAGGGAGCGATAATCCCGGGAGCACTGAAGAATGTGTGGAAGTCGAGAACATTATCTCGGAAAGCAAAAATGGGTATGTTTGAAGGAATAGTGGTCCCAACAATGATGTATGGTTACGAGGCGTGGGCTATGGATAGAGTTGTGCGCAGTAGGGTGGATGTGCTGGAAATGAGATGTTTGAGGACAATATATGGTGTGAGGTGGTTTGACCGAGTAAGTAATATAAGGGTAAGAGAGATGTGTGGAAATAAAAAAGAGTGTGGTTGAGAGAGAAGAAGAGGGTGTTTTGAAATGGTTTGGTAACATGGAGAGAATGAGTGAGGAAAGATTGACCAAGAGGATGTATGTGTCAGAGGTGGAGGGAACGAGGAGAAGTGGGAGACCAAATTTGGAGGTGGAAAGATGGAGTGAAAAAGATTTTGAGTGATCGGGGCCTGAACATGCAGGAGGGTGAAAGGCGTGCAAGGAATAGAGTGAATTGGAACGATGTGGTATACCGGGGTCGACGTGCTGTCAATGGATTGAATCAGGGCATGTAAAGAGTCTAGGGTAAACCATGGAAAGTTCTGTGGGGTCTGGATGTGGAGGTAGCTGTGGTTTCGGTGCATTATTACATGACAGCTAGAGACTGAGTGTGAACGAATGGGGCCTTTGTTTTCTCTTCCTAGCGCTACCTCGCACACATGAGTGGGGAGGGGGTTGTTATTCCATATGTGGCGAGGTGGCGATGGGAATAAATAAAGGCAGACAGTATGAATTATGTATATGTCTGTGTGTTTATATATGTGTACATTGAGATGTATAGGTATGTATATTTGTGTGTTTGGACGTGTCTGTATATACATGCGTATGTGGGTGGGCTGGGCCATTCTTTCGTTTGTTTCCTTGCGCTACTTCGCTAACGCGGGAGACAGCGACAAAGCAAAATAAAAAATAGATAATATGTATATATATATATATATATATATATATATATATATATATATATATATATATATATATGGTGCTGACAGGATTGTGAGAGTCGTATAGGGAGAAGGGATGTCGGGTAAGGGGCCTGTGAAACACAGATCTTTTAATAACTGTCGATGGTCGAGCACAGCTCAAGGCAATTGTGAGAGTGACACGTGTGAGGGAGTGCAAGCGTCACACTGGTTAGGTGGGGGTACGGACTTGATACTTGTGGGGGAGGGGAATGTAAACCGTGACGCAGGTAGCACAGGAGTGGGTGTAGCACGGATAAAGAAGGGTAAGTGTGGTCATGGTAAAGGTAAAGGGAAGTGAGGATGTGACACAGACAAAGAGATATGGGGTCTTGGTACAGATAAAGGAAAGTTTTGGCGTTGCACTGATAAAGGGAGATACGTGGCTGTGGTAATGATAACATAAATTTTCAGTGTGGCACATATAATGGGAGATGTAGATGTGGCACAGATAAAGGGAACTGCGGGCGTTCCACACTTTGGGGCATGATCATCAACAGCGAACTGTATCTTAAGCATTTGGCCCAAACTTGTCCTGAAGTGGGGGGCCGATTCAAGACATTATTGTCCCGGTCATGTTGATGCTGTCCAGGTTACACCAGAATTGTTCGTGTATGAAACACTGCTCTGCAGGCTGGCTGCTCGTGTGCCCCCACTACTGGCTACACCATGCAATACTCGGCAAGCTGCTGCATCACATGATTACTGTGTGACCGTTGGCAACACAAGCGTGGGCCATTTTGATAACTGTGTCTTTCCCTACACCTGAAACTTTGGAACTCTCTACCCTCTCATGTCGTTCCCAGTGCCTATGACTTGCCACTTTGAAAAAAAAAAAAGAACAGGTTCATCACATCCTCCAAAAATTCGTAAATAATTTCCCTCGTCTCTTTTTGTTCCGTTCTGTTAACCTCTCTATATTTCAATAAAGGCCCGGCCGTCATGTGGACTTTTGCTCGGGACTGGAGCCTCCAACATGAAAAAATAAAAAATTATGGTTCCAGCACCATCCAGGTCATGCCAATATTTTCCTGTTCATGCCAGTATTACCCAGTTCATGTTGATGCCAGTACTGTACAGATCATGCCAATGCAGTTCAAGTCATTCCACTATTGTTGAGGTCATGTTGATCTTGTTCGGGTCATTCCAGTATCATTGAGGTCATGTTGAAGTTGTCAACGTCGTGAAATGTTGCTCAGGTCTTGCCAGTATAATCCAGGTCACGACAGCATTGTCCAAGACATGTCATTATAGCCCAGATCATATTATTTTCTTTTTTGTCCAGGTCATGCAATTATTGTCCAGATCATGTCAGTATTGCTCAGTTCATATCGGTATTGACCAGATCATATCATTGTTGTCCAAGTCATACATATATTCTCCATATCATGTCAGAATTGTCCAGATCGTGTCATTACTGTCCATGTTATACAGATATTGTACATGCCATGTCAGGGCCATGCCAATGAACACCATGGAAGTATCTAGGTTAGGGAGAGTTTATGACGTGTATAAACAGTTACTAAAGTACAATAACTGTGACGGCAACCTTGTAGGAGAGAATTTTCAGAGCCGTTTCACGTTCTGGCCACAGCTGTAAAGATTACTTGACTCCCAACTGCGTGAGGAGGGAGAGAAACACCAGGGTTCACAGACTTTAAGAAGTGGTGTTTTGTCGGAATGTTTAATCATGTTTCTCTTTACTTCGCACTTATGACACGCGTTGGTTGAGGTCGTGCGCTGTTCTTTCTCACCTGACGGATCACAAGCAGTAACACGTAGACCCATGAATCTTGTAAGAACAATTGTATCCGTAATTCTCGTAGGATTGATTTCAGATTCAGATTTCAGAAATTTGACCTCAAGTTTAAGGGGGATTCCATCCATGATACAGTGACTGATGGTGCTCTAGCGGGCGATGTGGGGTGATCGGTAAATAGTGATTTTCCTGTAGAATTTCACTATAGAAATGATAAGTTGTGGCAATATGTTCATTTTTAGCTTTTCAGCTGTGGGGACCACATAGATGCGTCGGTAGCCTCGTAGATGTGTAGGTAGCCAGGCAGGCAGGCCCAGCAGCCCTAGCCAGAGCCGCCACATCTCTGCCTGCCATGGGAAGGTGACGCCGTGCAGGAGAGGTCCTTGGTCACAACACAAGGGTGCCGACCGCCATCAGGAGGGTCATTACCATGATGGACTGTACGGGTCGAGTGTGGCAATCAGGGTACAACGACGCGACCAGGTTGGATGTGGAGTTCCGGGGCACCTCCCGACCACCCCCACCCCACTCTTCCGACAGAACATGAGGTGCGGGTATTTCCCTTCCATCACACAGTCAGGCCTCTTGCTCCGTAATGTGAGCGCCACCTGATTACCCAGCCTGCCTGAAAAAACTCTTCTCATGTACATATTGTAACCTGAGAGAAGGAGTAAGGTACAGAGGGAGGAATAGGGACAGTGAACCCCTTTTCGTCGCGATCCTGTTGTATCCAAGAAAGATTTGGAAAGACTGAACATGCTACATTTTTCCTACTACCACTGTAAAGACTGCTGTATCATTCTACACTGCAAAGTGTATCTCAGCGTAACATGAATGTAGCAAGCGTTCGTGTTCGCACGTGTGTGTTTGTTTGTGCACATGTGTGTACCTGAATCTGTGTATTTATTTTTAGTCTTCAGCAGGAACTCGCTCCGGAGTGTTAGCATACCGCATGGAGTGGACCCGGACATTACTACAACTCTGTGTTGTACACTTGTGTACGACTCTCGTTGGAACTCACCCGTTCAGTAAGTGCATCACTCTGCAACTAGTCAGTTCTCCTCCAGATATGTCAGATACGATCTGCCTTGCACCCAAGAACCCTAACTTTTCTCTCATTATCACTGTCACTTTTTGACTCGGTAGGTGTTTGTGTGGCGTCCGTGGAAGTATTCATGAGTTATGTAGGGGCCTTGATGTATCCATGGGCTGTGAAATATATATTCGTTGCGATGTGGACATGGAGGTATTCATGGGTTGTATAGTGGCCTTAGAAGTATTTAGGGGTTGTGTAGTAGCAATGGAAGTATTAATAGCTTTGTGGTGGCTTTAGAGATATTCATGGGTCGCATGGTGGCTTTAGAAGTATTTATGGGTTGAGTTGTGGCATTGGAGGTAATCATGGGTTGCGTTCTGGTCATATGGGCGTACTATGGTACAACCTCTCTCTCTCTCTCTCTCTCTCTCTCTCTCTCTCTCTCTCTCTCTCTCTCTCTCTCTCTCTCTCTCTCTCTCTCTCTCTCTCTCTCTCTCTCTCTCTCTCTCTCTCTCTCTCCCTATCTGTCTATCTATCAATCATCTATCTATCTATCTATCCATCTCTGTCTGCATGATTGAATTATGTTCGTGGTGGTGTGATTACCTTCAGCGTGGTGGTGGCGGTTGTGGTGGTTGATGATGGTGGTGCTGATGTGTGGTGGTGTTGGTGCTGATGTGTACCATAGTTGAATGAGTGCAGTTGTCGTTGGTGTGGACATGATGATGGTTTTGTTATGGTCTTGTGATGCAGGTGGTGTCCTGTGCTGTAAGGAAGTGTTATGGTCGTGGACGGAGGAGGAGTTGCCAGGTGGTAGTCTGGCCTTGCTGATGGTCGTACATTAACCTTGTTGGAGAGTTGATGGCAATAGTGGCGATGATAGTGGTTGTATCATGTCGTGGTTGTGACAGTGGTATCGTGAGTGTCTTTCAAATGTGGTGGTAATTGCCTGGGTGTCTTGAGACCGTGGAAGTGTGGTGGTGGTGGCTGTATGGTGGCCCTTTATGGTGTGATGTATCCATTACCAGGAGGAAGGTACCCAGCAGGTGGCGGCGTCCCGGTGCCGCTCAACTATGAACACCTCCACTTTATCTCACACCTGCGCAGCTCCGCCCTCACCTGTGTGCCGTCACTTGCTACCCCACTAAATCGTCCATCGCTTTACAAACTCACCTCCTCCGCTGGGCTCACATGTAAATATCCGTCAGTCTTTTTGCGTCGACCGAGTACTAAAAACCTCCATTGTAACTCCCTGACGACTGATACTTTCTCTCGTTATCAAGGAGTGAGCAACTCGGAACCAGGTGCCTGGCTTTGATGACTTACAGATAACCTTATGTGTGTGTGTGTGTGTGTGAGCACTCGGCCGCTGCTCCACATGTTAAGGCAGCTCTGCGCCTCCTGTGGTTTTACTGTCAGGAAGTTCAACATTTGTCGCACTGGCCAGATACAACCCGAATGTCATTTCGACATGACGTTCCTTGTATGTGACCTTACATATATGTATGTATATATATATATATATATATATATATATATATATATATATATATATATATATATATATATATATATATATATATATTTATTTATTTATATTTATTTTGGTTTGTCGCTGTCTCCCGCGTTTGCGAGTTAGGGCAACGAAACAGACGAAAGAAATGGCCCAACCCACCCCCATACACATGTATATACATACACGTCCACACACGCAAATATACATACCTATACATCTCAATGTACACATATATATACACACACAGACACATACATATATACCCATGCACATATTTCACACTATCTGCCTTTATTCATTCCAATCGCCACCTCGCCACACATGGAATACCATCCCCCTCCCCCCTCATGTGTGCGAGGTAGCACTAGGAAAAGACAACAAAGGCACCTCTCGTTCACACTCAGTCTCTAGCTGTCATGCAATAATGCCCGAAACCACAGCTCCCTTTCCACGTCCAGGCCCCACACAACTTTCCATGGTTCACCCCAAACGCTTCACATGCCCTGATTTAATCCACTGACAGCACGTCAACCTCGGTATACCACATCGATCCAATTCACTGTATTCCTTGCCCGCCTTTCACCCTCCTGCATGTTCAAGCCCCGATCACAAAAAATCTTTTTCACCCCATCTTTCCACCTCCAATTTCGTCTCCCACTTCTCCTCGTTCCCTCCACCTCCGACACATATATCCTCTTGGTCAATCTTTCCTCACTCATTCTCTCCATATGCCCAAACCATTTCAAAAACACCCTCTTCTGTTCTCTCAACCACGCTCTTTTTATTTCCACACATCTCTCTTACCCTTACATTACTTACTCGATCAAACCACCTCACACCACACAGTCCTCAAACATCTCATTTCCAGCACATCCACCCTCCTGCGCACAACTCTATCCATAGCCCACGCCTCGCAACCATACAACATTGTTGGAACCACTATTCCTTCAAACATACCCATTTTTGCTTTCGGAGATAATGTTCTCGACTTCCACACATTTTTCAAGGCTCCCAGGATTTTCGCCCCCTCCCCCACCCTATGATTCACTTCCGCTTCCATGGTTCCATCCGCTGCCAGATCCACTCCCAGATATCTAAAACACTTTACTTCCTCCAGTTTTTCTCCATTCAAACTTACCTCCCAATTGACTTGACCCTCAACCCTACTGTACCTAATAACCTTGCTCTTATTCACATTTACTCTTAACTTTCTTCTTTCACACACCTTACCAAACTCAGTCACCAGCTTATGCAGTTTCTCACATGAATCAGCCACCAGCGCTGTGTCATCGGCGAAACAACAACTGACTCACTTCCCAAGTTCTCTCATCCACAACAGACTTCATACTTGCCCCTCTTTCCAAAACTCTTCCATTCACCTCCCTAACAACCCCATCCATAAACAAATTAAACAACCATGGAGACATCACACACCCCTGCCGCAAACCTACATTCACTGAGAACCAATCACTTTCCTCTCTTCCTACACGTACACATGCCTTACATCCTCGATAAAAACTTTTCACTGCTTCTAACAACTTGCCTCCCACACCATATATTCTTAATACCTTCCACAGAGCATCTCTATCAACTCTATCATATGCCTTCTCCAGATCCATAAATGCTACATACAAATCCATTTGCTTTTCTAAGTATTTCTCACATACATTCTTCAAAGCAAACACCTGATCCACACATCCTCTACCACTTCTGAAACCACACTGCTCTTCCCCAATCTGATGCTCTGTACATGCCTTCACCCTCTCAATCAATACCCTCCCATATAATTTACCAGGAATACTCAACAAACTTATACCTTATATATATATATATATATATATATATCATACAAAGCTCCAACAGCCAGGATCGAACCTGGGACCCCTTGTGCAAGAGGCAGGCATGCTAACCGCTAGGCTAAGGGACTGTATAATAGGAAACAACTATTCGAAATACTAAGTACTCGAATACCCTTCGTCTCACAATGGTGAGCAACGGAGTCTATCGGTTGTTTCCGAACAGAACACATAGCCAGCTGATAGCGTTTTACCGAACCTGACTTGTACAACGCGGAGTTATATGAATACGAATAAAGTGTATATGAACGCGCACCTTCATAGAACATACAAAGCTCCAACAGCCAGGATCGAACCTGGGACCCCTTGTGCAAGAGGCAGGCATGCTAACCGCTAGGCTAAGGGACTGTATAATAGGAAACAACTATTCGAAATACTAAGTACTCGAATACCCTTCGTCTCACAATGGTGAGCAACGGGGTCTATCGGTTGTTTCCGAACAGAACACATAGCCAGCTGATAGCGTTTTACCGAACCTGACTTGTACAACGCGGAGTTATATGAATACGAATAAAGTGTATATGAACGCGCACCTTCATAGAACATACAAAGCTCCAACAGCCAGGATCGAACCTGAGACCCCTTGTGCAAGAGGCAGGCATGCTAACCGCTAGGCTAAGGGACTGTATAATAGGAAACAACTATTCGAAATACTAAGTACTCGAATACCCTTCGTCTCACAATGGTGAGCAACGGGGTCTATCGGTTGTTTCCGAACAGAACACATAGCCAGCTGATAGCGTTTTACCGAACCTGACTTGTACAACGTGGAGTTATATGAATACGAATAAAGTGTATATGAACGCGCACCTTCATAGAACATACAAAGCTCCAACAGCCAGGATCGAACCTGAGACCCCTTGTGCAAGAGGCAGGCATGTAACCGCTAGGCTGAGGGACTGTATAATAGGAAACAACTATTCGAAGGGTATTTGAGTACTTAGTATATATATATATATATATATATATATATATATATATATATATATATATATATATATATATATATATATATATATATATATATATATATATATATATATATATATATATATATATAAACCCTCCCCTCCTTGTATTTTAACTTATTAAAAGGGGAAACAGAATAAGGAGTCACGCGGGGAATGCTCATCCTCCTCGAAGGCTCAGATTCGAGTGTCTAAATGTGTGTGGATGTAACGAAGATGAGAAAAAAGGAGAGATACGTACAATGTTTCAGGAAAGGAACCTGGATGTTTTGTCTCTGAGTGAAACGAAGCTCAAGGGTAAAGGGGAATAGTCGTTTGGGAATGTCTTGGGAGTAAAGTCAGGGGTTAGTGAGAGGCCAAGGGGACGGGAGCGGGGGCTAGAAACCCTCTCCTCCTTGTATTTTAACTTTCTAAAAGGGGAAACAGGAGTCACTCGGGGAGTGCTCATCTTCCTCGAAGGCTCAGATTCGAGTGTCTAAATGTGTGTGGATGTAACGAAGATGAGAAAAAAGGAGAGATACGTACAATGTTTCAGGAAAGGAACCTGGATGTTTTGTCTCTGAGTGAAACGAAGCTCAAGGGTAAAGGGGAATAGTTGTTTGGGAATGTCTTGGGAGTAAAGTCAGGGGTAAGTGAGAGGACAAGAGCAAGGGAAGGAGTAGCACTACTCCTGAAACAGGAGTGGTGGGAGGATGTGATAGAGTGTAAGAAAGTAAACTCTAGATTGATATGGGTAAAACTAAAAGTGGATGGAGAGAGATGGATGATTATTGGTGCGTATGCACCTGGGCATGAGAGGAAAGATCATGAGAGGCAAATGTTTTGGGAGCAGCTGAGTGAGTGTATCAGCAGTTTTGATGCACGAAACCGAGTGAGTAATGTGGCAGTTGAGGGAATTTTTGGTGTACATGGGGTGTTCAGTGTTGTAAATGGAAATGGTAAAGAGCTTGTAGATTTGTGCGCTGAAAAAAGACTGGTGATTGGGAATACCTGATTTAGAAATATATATATTTATTCTTTTTTTTTCTTTTCCTTTGTCGCTGTCTCCCGCGCTTGCGAGGTAACGCAAGGAAACAGACGAAAGAAATGGCCCAACCCACCCCCATACACATGTATATACATACACGTCCACACGCGCAAATATACATACCCATACATCTCAATGTACACATATATATACACACACAGACACATACATATATACACATGCAAACAATTCACACTGTCTGCCTTTATTCATTCCCATCGCCACCTCGCCACACATGGAATAACATCCCCCTTCCCCCTCATGTGTGCGAGGTAGCGCTAGGAAAAGACAACAAAGGCTCCATTCGTCATACTCAGTCTCTAACTGTCATGCAATAGTGCCCGAAACCACAGCTCCCTTTCCACATCCAGGCCCCACACAACTTTCCATGGTTTAGGGGCGAAAATCCTGAAAGCCTTGAAGAATGTGTGGAAGTCGAGAACAATATCTCCGAAAGCAAAAATGGGTATGTTTGAAGGAATAGTGGTTCCAACAATGTTGTATGGTTGCGAGGCGTGGGCTATGGATAGAGTTGTGCGCAGGAGGGTGGATGTGCTGGAAATGAGATGTTTGAGGACAATGTGTAGTGTGAGGTGGTTTGATCGAGTAAGTAATGTAAGGGTAAGAGAGATGTGTGGAAATAAAAAGAGCGTGGTTGAGAGAGCAGAAGAGGGTGTTTTGAAATGGTTTGGGCACATGGAGAGAATGAGTGAGGAAAGATTGACCAAGAGGATATGTGTCGGAGGTGGAGGGAACGAGGAGAAGTGGGAGACCAAATTGGAGGTGGAAAGATGGAGTGAAAAAGATTTTGAGTGATCGGGGCCTGAACATGCAGGAGGGTGAAAGGCGGGCAAGGAATAGAGTGAATTGGATCGATGTGGTTTACCGTAGTTGACGTACTGTCAGTGGATTTGAATCAAGGCACGTGAAGGGTCTGGGGTAAACCATGGAAAGCTGTGTGGGGGCCTGGATGTGGAAAGGGAGCTGTGGTTTCGGGCATTATTGCATGGACCAGGCAGTATAATACAGTGGTTAAATTGATGAAAACTACTATTGAGGTTTCTGTAAATTAATTATACATTTCCCTTTTCCATAGCCAGAGGTTGAACCATTATGTGACATTCATTTTTCATTTCATTTCAAGCTAGAAGTTTCAGTTTTCTAAATTATTTCTTACATTTTTCATATATATATATATATATATATATATATGTATATATATATATATATATATATATATATATATATATATATATATATATATATATATATATATATGTGTGTGTGTGTGTGTGTGTGTGTGTGTGTGTATATGTGTGTATGTATGTGTATATAAATATATATATATATGTTATCCCTGGGGATAGGGGTGAAAGAATACTTCCCACGCATTCCTCACGTGTCGTAGAAGGTGACTAGAGGGGACGGGAGCGGGAGGCCGGAAATCCTCCCCTCCTTGTAATTTTTAACTTTCTAAAAAATGGGAAACAGAAGGAGTCACGCTGGAAGTGCTCATCCTCCTCGTAGACTCAGATTGGGGCGTCTAAATGTGTGTGGATGTAACCAAGATGTGAAAAAAAGGAGAGATAGGTAGTATGTTTGAGGAAAGGAACCTGGATGTTTTGGCTCTGAGTGAAACGAGCCTCAAGGGTAAAGGGGAAGAGTGGTTTGGGAATGTCTGGGGAGTAAAGTCAGGGGTTAGTGAGAGGACAAGAGCAAGGGAAAGAGTAGCAGTACTCCTGAAACAGGAGTTGTGGGGGTATGTGATAGAATGTAAGAAAGTAAATTCTCGATTAATATGGGTAAAACAGAAAGTGGATGGAGAGAGATGGGTGATTATTGGTGCATATTCACCTGGGCATGAGAAGAAAGATCATGAGAGGCAAGTGTTTTGGGAGCAGCTGAATGAGTATGTTAGTGGTTTTGATGCTCGAGACCGGGTTATAGTGATGGGTGATTTGAATGCAAAAGTGCGTAATGTGGCAGTTGAGGGAATAATTGTTATATATGGGGTGTTCAGTGTTGTAAATGGAAATGGTGAAGAGCTTGTAGATTTATGTGCTGAAAAAGGACTGGTGATTGGGAATACCTGGTTTAAAAAGCGAGATATACATAAGTATACGTATGTAAGTAGGAGAGATGGCCAGAGAGCGTTATTGGATTACGTGTTAATTGACAGGCGCGCGAAAGAGAGACTTTTGGATGTTAATGTGCTGAGAGGTGCAACTGGAGGGATGTCTGATCATTATCTTGTGGAGGCTAAGGTGAAGATTTATATGGGTTTTCAGAAAAGAAGAGTGAATGTTGGGGTGAAGAGGGTGGTGAGAGTAAGTGAGCTTGGGAAGGAGACTTGTATGAGGAAGTACCAGGAGAGACTGAGTACAGAATGGAAAAAGGTGAGAACAATAGAAGTAAGGGGAGTGGGGGAGGAATGGGATGTATTTAGGGAATCAGTGATGGATTGTGCGAAAGATGCTTGTGGCATGAGAAGCGTGGGAGGTGGGTTGATTAGTAAGGGTAGTGAGTGGTGGGATGAAGAAGTAAGATTATTAGTGAAAAAGAAGAGAGAGGCATTTGGACGATTTTTGCAGGGAAAAAATGCAATTGAGTGGGAGATGTATAAAAGAAAGAGACAGGAGGTCAAGAGAAAGGTGCAAGAGGTGAAAAAGAGGGCAAATGAGAGTTGGGGTGAGAGAGTATCATTAAATCTTAGGGAGAATAAAAAGATGTTCTGGAAGGAGGTAAATAAAGTGCGTAAGACAAGGGAGCAAATGGGAACTTCAGTGAAGGGCGCTAATGGGGAGGTGATAACAAGTATTGGTGATGTGAGAAGGAGATGGAGTGAGTATTTTGAAGGTTTGTTGAATGTGTTTGAGGATAGAGTGGCAGATATAGGGTGTTTTGGTCGAGATGGTGTGCAAAGTGAGAGGGTTAGGGAAAATGATTTGGTAAACAGAGAAGACGTAGTAAAAGCTTTGCGGAAGATGAAAGCCGGCAAGGCAGCAGGTTTGGATGGTATTGCTGTGGAATTTATTAAAAAAGGGGGTGACTGTATTGTTGACTGGTTGGTAAGGTTATTTAATGTATGTATGACTCATGGTGAGGTGCCTGAGGATTGGCGGAATGCGTGCATAGTGTCATTGTACAAAGGCAAAGGGGATAAGAGTGAGTGCTCAAATTACAGAGGTATAGGTTTGTTGAGTATTCCTGGTAAATCATATGGGAGGGTATTGATTGAGATGGTGGATCAGGTGTTTGCTTTGAAGAATGTATGTGAGAAATACTTAGAAAAGCAAATGGATTTGTATGTAGCATTTATGGATCTTGAGAAGGCATACGATAGAGTTGATAGAGATGCTCTGTGGAAGGTATTAAGAATATATGGTGTGGGAGGAAAGTTGTTAGAAGCAGTGAAAAGATTTTATCGAGGATGTAAGGCATGTGTACGTGTAGGAAGAGAGGAAAGTGATTGGTTCTCAGTGAATGTAGGTTTGCGGCAGGGGTGTGTGATGTCTCCATGGTTGATTGATGACCAGTGTAATGATTATGAGGTTGTGAAACAGGTAGCGCTGAGTGCTAATCATTTAAATCCGGAAGCATACCGACTCAAATTTAGAGCCAGAAATAAGCGTCCTGATCAAGACTACATAGATTACTTTCGTGAAAAGGTCAGGTTATACGCGCAGTGGCTACGCTCCGAACAAGCTTGTGATGCGAAGGCGATTGCAGAACTAATGGTACTCGAGGAATGAAAGGACGGTATACCCCATGATGTACTGAAGTACATAGTGACTAAAGGGGCGAAGACTGTTGAGAAGGCTGGGAAACTAACAGATGAGAACGTCCTAAATCTCAAACTTGACGCGGAGAGACGTTCAAAGGGTTTTGACGGCAGAGGGAAATCCACAAATCATGTAGTCCCACCTGAATCTGCTCCCTTGCCGGTAACTCATGAAAGTCAGGGGAACAACTCCGAGAGATTTAAGGCTTGTTTTCACTGTCGCAAGGTTGGGCACCAGGTGAAGGACTGCTGGGCTAGGGTGAAGGAATCCAGAGACTCTACCAAGCGTAGGCCGGTGAGTCTCTTCTCAACTTTAGGGCCACCTAGTAATGTGAGACTATCCCTGCTCTTAGGAAAAGTGAGGGGCTGCGAGAGTGTTAATCAATCTGTAGCTAAGGATCCGTTTCGTGGAAACTATAACGCTTTTCTGTCTAAGGGCTATCTTAGTAGCGGTGGAACCCGAAGAGAAGTGACTGTATTGCGTGATTCTGGTGCGCTGCAACCCCTGATGTTGGATGGCTTGGTGCCGGTATGAGAATCTAAGCACGAAGTCTTGCTAGATGGGATGTTGGGTCCCAAAGCAGTTCCACTAGCCGATGTGAGTGTGGAAACAGATCTCTTCACGGGCCCTGCCCAGGTGGGGGTTGTATATCGGTTGCCTGTCTCAGGAGTAGACTTTGCGTTAGGCAATGACCCAGCGAGAGGAAACATGGGTCCAGCACCAGTGGTGTCGGTGAGACCAGTGGAATCCGCAGAGACAGAGCGACTTCAGGAAGAGGTACCAGGGATATTCCCCGTGTGCGCAGTTACCCGGTCCATGTCCGCTAAGAAAGCAGGCTGTAGGCCCCAGGAGACAGAGCTTAAGGCGGAAAGACTGCAATCACTCTCCGAGAGTAAGACGAGTGAGGTGGAGCTCGTTGATACCTTCTTTGCTTGTTTAGACTCTGAACCACAGTCGACGAATGAGGCTGATGATTTGTCTCGGCAGAATCTGAAGAAGTTACAGAGAGCCGAACCAGAGTTTGAGAAACTGTTTGATTCAGCTGAAGAATCGCCTGACGGTTATTACCTCTGGGATGGGTTGTTAATGAGGAGGTGGTGTCCAGTGTCATGTAATGGGGAAGAAGATGAGTGGTAGGCAATCGACTAGGTTGTGGTGCACGTCCCTAACGAAGGGAGAGTTTGAAGCTTGCGCATGACTCAAGCTTCACCGGTCATTTAGGGGTGAAAAAGATCCTGGACCGAGTGTGGCGGAATGTATATTGGCCTAGTGTCCGCCGGTATGTGGCTCTGTGTGTGAAGACGTGTCATACATGTCAATTGATGGGAAAGCCTAATCAGAAGCTTAAGGCTGCTCCCTTGGTTCTTATTCCACCATTTGAAGCTCCGTCTGACCGGGTCATAGTTGACAGTGTGGGCCTATTACCAAGAACCTCCCCTGGCCAGTGTTACATTTTAAGTATTATTTATATGTCCACGAGATATCCCGAGGCAATACCATTAAGAAGCATGAATGCCAAGACTGCTGTCCAGGAGCTGCTTAGCTTCTTCACAAAGTTTGGAATGCCCAAAAAAGTGCAATCTGATCGGGGGTCCAATTTCATGTCCAGCACTTCTCAACAATCCCTGAGGGAGCTGGGTATCGGTAAGATTACTTCCACTGCTTACCACCCTCAGAGTCAGGGAGCACTGGAACGTTACCATTCCACCCTGAAGTCCATGCTAAAGAAGTATTGTGCTGACAACACTAAGTACTGGGATAAGGGACTCCCATTTCTCTTCGCCACAAGAAAAGTGCATAATGAATCTCTAGGTTTTTCCCCTTTTGAGCTGCTGTTTGCCCACGAGGTCCGAGGGCCTCTAAGTTACTGAGAGACGTGTGGCTGAACAAGAGTGAGAGTGTCGGCCTGTTGGACTCCGTTAGCGAGTTAAAGGAGAAACTCCAGAGGTGTTGGGAAGCCGCTCGGCAGAATTTAACGGAGACCCAAGTACGAATGAAGAAATGGTAGGACAAACGATCTCGATTGAGAAGGTTTGAGGTGGAGGATGAGGTGTTGCTTCTACTACCCCAGCCAAGACAGCCCTTGGCTGCCCGTTTTCAGGGTCCTTACACCCTTATCCGGAGTGTAGGAAACTCAAATTATCTTGTTTCTACCCCCAACAGGCTTAGAAGCCGGAGATTATGCCACGTCAACATGCTTAAAAGATATTTCAATCATGACCCTCCCTCTTTGGAGCCGACCGTGCCAGTCTGCATCACCCTACGTCCAGCGGTGGCTGTATGTGACGAGGACGGGTGCGGGTGCCTTGGAGACCTGGGAACCGGACGGAGGCGCGGACGGGAAGTGGAAGGCGAAACTTTCGCATCTAATGGAGGAACAACGTGTGCAGATGTCCGCTTTTCCGAAGCACACCTGGCAGACCTCGCTCACGTGGGAGATACCCGGCCTGTCAAACAAGCTCCTTACCGGATGAGCCCACAACGAGATGCCATCCTTCACACTGAGTTGAACTATATGCTTGAGAACGACCCTAATTGAGCCATGTCAGTCAGAGCGAAACTCCCCTGTTACTCACGTACCCAACCCGATGGGACCTACCGGTTCTGTATTGACTACCGCCGGGTTAATGAGGTGACGAGAACTGATAGTTACCCCCTGCCGCGGGTGGAAGGCTGCATAGATCGTGTCGGCAATGCTCGCTACTTGTCCAAACTAGATCTCAGAAAAGGTTACTTGCAGATTTGATTAACAGAGAAGGCACAAGACATCATCACCTTTGCAGTGCTAAGACGGACTTATAAATGTAAAGTGATGCCTTTTGGCATGAAGAATGCCCCTGCCACATTTCAACGACTTATGGACATCCTCATCAGAGACCTGCCTGGTTGTATCGTCTACCTGGATGATATTGTGATATACAGTTAGAGTTGGGACGAACATCTATAGAGACCTGACAACGTTCTGACGGTCTCAAATGAGGCTAAACTTGTTCTCAATTAGAACAGATGCAAGTTTGTTAAGGACAAGGTGCAGTATTTTGGTTATGTGATCGGTCAACGTGAGCTTGCGCACCTACTGTAAAAGTCCAGGTTTTATCCCAAATGGGTGCCTCCCGATCTAGAAGAGAACTGACACGTTTTGGGTACTACCGGATGTTCATTGTTAATTTTGCAACCCTTGCAGCCCCTCTGATAGATTTATTAAAGAAAGATGTTAGATATGTTTGGAATGAGCAGTGTGAGACAGCCTTTCATCATTTAAAATCCATACTTTGTAATAGTCCTATTTTGCAGTCTCATGATTTTGACCAGCCATTCAAGTTAGCAGTAGATGCCAGTAATGTGGGAGCTGGTGCTGTCCTCTTACAGAAGAACGAAAACAAAGTTGACCATCCTGTAAGCTATTTTAGTAAGAAATTCAATATATATATATATATATATATATATATATATATATATATATATATATATATATATATATATATATATATATTATCCCTGGGGATAGGGGAGAAAGAATACTTCCCACGTATTCCCTGCGTGTCGTAGAAGGCGACTAAAAGGGGAGGGAGCGGGTGGCTGGAAATCCTCCCCTTTCTTGTTTTTTTTAATTTTCCAAAAGAAGGAACAGAGAAGGGGGTCAGGTGAGGATATTCTCTCTAAGGCCCAGTTCTCTGTTCTTAATGCTACCTCGCTAACGCGGGAAATGGCAAATAGTATGAAAAAAAAAAAAAAAAAAATATATATATATATATATATATATGTATATATATATATATATATATATATATATATATATATATATATATACATATATATATGTAGGTTTGCGGCAGGGGTGTGTGATGTCTCCATGGTTGTTTAATTTGTTTATGGATGGGGTTGTTAGGGAGGTAAATGCAAGAGTTTTGGAAAGAGGGGCAAGTATGAAGTCTGTTGGGGATGAGAGAGCTTGGGAAGTGAGTCAGTTGTTGTTCGCTGATGATACAGCGCTGGTGGCTGATTCATGTGAGAAACTGCAGAAGCTGGTGACTGAGTTTGGTAAAGTGTGTGGAAGAAGAAAGTTAAGAGTAAATGTGAATAAGAGCAAGGTTATTAGGTACAGTAGGGTTGAGGGTCAAGTCAATATGGAGGTGAGTTTGAATGGAGAAAAACTGGAGGAAGTGAAGTGTTTTAGATATCTGGTAGTGGATCTGGCAGCGGATGGAACCATGGAAGCGGAGGTGGATCATAGGGTGGGGGAGGGGGCGAAAATCTTGGGGGCCTTGAAGAATGTGTGGAAGTCGAGAACATTATCTCGGAAAGCAAAAATGGGTATGTTTGAAGGAATAGTGGTTCCAACAATGTTGTATGGTTGCGAGGCGTGGGCTATGGATAGAGTTGTGCGCAGGAGGATGGATGTGCTGGAAATGAGATGTTTGAGGACAATGTGTGGTGTGAGGTGGTTTGATCGAGTGAGCAACGTAAGGGTAAGAGAGATGTGTGGAAATAAAAAGAGCGTGGTTGAGAGAGCAGAAGAGGGTGTTTTGAAGTGGTTTGGGCATATGGAGAGGATGAGTGAGGAAAGATTGACCAAGAGGATATATGGGTCGGAGGTGGAGGGAACAAGGAGAAGAGGGAGACCAAATTGGAGGTGGAAAGATGGAGTGAAAAAGATTTTGTGTGATCGGGGCCTGAACATGCAGGAGGGTGAAAGGAGGGCAAGGAATAGAGTGAATTGGAGCGATGTGGTATACCGGGGTTGACGTGCTGTCAGTGGATTGAATCAAGGCATGTGAAGCGTCTGGGGTAAACCATGGAAAGCTGTGTAGGTATGTATATTTGCGTGTGTGGGCGTATGTATATACATGTGTATGGGGGGGGGTTGGGCCATTTCTTTCGTCTGTTTCCTTGCGCTACCTCGCAAACGCGGGAGACAGCGACAAAGTATAATATAATATAATAATATATATATATATATATATATATATATATATATATATATATATATATATATATATATATATATATATATATATATATATATATGGTGGAAAGGATCACAATTTTGCGCGTGATCAAGTTATTCTTATGAGTCCAGAGGGATAATGAAACACGAAAAGTTCCCAAGTGCACTTTCGTGTAATAATCACATCATCAGGAGAGACACAAGAGAGAAATATAACAGTCAGTTGATTTACATCGAAGAGACGAAGCTAGGACGCCATGTGGTAAACATGCGATTGTCCAAAACAAACAACGAGCGTTCATAAACTTATCATTTTACAAATCTTATCATCAATAAAGTTATCTAATTTGTATAGACCATATTAAGATTATAATTCTTTTTGTATCTGATAATAGAAGATTCAATGATACTTCTCTTGGTAATAGAGTTAGAGTTAATAACTGAGATGGCGTTACTCCAGTCAAGACAATGATCATAGTTTTTAACATGATTAAACAAGACATTTCATTCTTGTCCCGTTCTTATACTATATTTATGTTGCTTAAGTCTAACAGAGAGATCCTTACCAGTCTAACCAACATTAAATGTATCACAGTTTCCACAAGGCACTTTATAGATGCATCCAAGAGAATTTTCTGGTGAATTCCTGATATTCTTTATTCCTGATATTCTCTATAGTATTATTGTTGCTAAAGGCAACATTTACATTAAAGGGTTTAAACAACATGGGAAGCAAAGTGAAATTATTATCAAAAGGGAGAACTAAAAGATTCTTTTTGGTGTCAATGGGAGGTTTGGGCTCAACTCTATAAAATGATTTCTTTGCTAACTTAAGGGATTTATCAATGAAAGATCTGGGGTACTTTAACTTAGATCCAATAGAATATATCTTCTCAAACTCATCATCAATAAACTCTGGACTGAAAATACGTAATGCCCTAAGGAACATAGACTGAAATGATGATAATTTAACTCTGTCATGTTGAGATGAGTAATAATGGATATATGAGCATACATTGGTGGGTTTTCTGTATATGCTAAACTTAAACTTGTTTCCTTGTCTATGGATCACGCAATCTAAAAATGGTAACATACCATTATTTTCATTTTCTACTGTAAATTTGATGGAAGGTACTAAATTGTTTAGTAAGGGGAGAAGTATTTGTAAATTTTCATTTCTTGGCCAAACACAAAGAACATCATCTACATACCTATATACCTAATCTCCATTAAATTGAAATACATAGTCTTTTACACACAATTTTATCAGTTCAATAAAATTAGACTTTGAAACAGGTAAATGAATATCATCCAAGACATCAAATAAATATTCTAAAAGGTCATCAACTGGAACTTTAGTGAAAAGTGAGGAAACATCAAAGCTAACAAGTTTGAAATCAAAATAAACATTGATATTGTTTAACTTGTTGACTAAATCTACATAGTTCATGATATTAGAATTTGATACCTTACCCACTAAAGGGCTTAATAAGGAAACTAACCATTTTGACAATTCATATTTGATGGAGCCTACTGAACTCACTATAGGTCTTGCTGGAAAAATCTGTTTATGTGTTTTGATAAGTCCATACATATATGGCAACGAAGGGGACAAAGATGACAAACTTTTGATAAGAGAAATGTTACCTTTCAACAACAACTTCATTTCTTTATTGAAGTGAGAATTAACTGCTTCTAAGGGATTTTTACTAAGTTTAGAATATGTTGTGTTATCATTTAGATCATTCATTTTAGATAAATAGTTACTTTTGTCTAAAATCACAAGAGTGTTAGCCTTATCTGCTTTAGTAATATGTATATCCTTGTCTTTTTTTAAGGTGTTAATAGCTCTTATGAATCTTTTAGGGCAACTAGCTTCCACTGGTTTTGAAAACTGGCATACACTAAACCCTTACAGATATTAATATCATCATTACTTATATTACTGTATTTTTCTAAATTACAAAAAGACTTTGTGGCATCAACACAGCTGGCTTCTCTGTTAGAGCACACAAAACTTAAACCATAGCCTAATGCACACAAGGAATCTTTATCTAGTTGTTTATTAGACAGGTTTTCCACAAAATATGGGTATGTGTTATTGGTCCAGTCGCAGTTTTCAATAAGATGGTCCAACTTACGATTCAGTGACACTTGTAGCCTATCGCGTTCTTTCCTTAATTCATCATAGCAATAGTCCAACATCCGGTTCTTCCAATGTGTCGGTATTACCATTTGAAAGGCACGTTTCTTCTCTCCTGAAATGCGAAAAGCCTCCTCCATTTCAAGTTTCTTTAATTCAATATTTTTCTTTAAAATAGTATTTTGAAATTGGTCAAATGGTCGACCAGACAGCTGCAACAAACGTTGAGGTATGACAGATCTTGGCATCACTTGTTGATCAAGGCATTTCCTAAGGAATTCAGATCGTAACTTCAGTTGGTGAGCCTTGATTAACGATTTGGAGAAAGCAGTAACGAAAGGAGAAAGTCCAGGACAGCTTGTAGAGAAGTAATAGAGGAATGGGATGTATTTAGGGAAGCAGTGATGGCTTGCGCAAAACATGCTTGTGGCATGAGAAGCGTGGGAGGTGGGCAGATTAGAAAGGGTGGGATGAATACGTAAGATTATTAGTGAAAGAGAAGAGAGAGGCATTGGAACGATTTTTGCAGGGAAATAACGCAAATGACTGGGAGATGTATAAAAGAAAGAGGCAGGAGGTCAAGAAAAAGGTACAAAAAGTGAAGAGGAGGGCAAATTAGAGTTGGGGTGAGAGAGTATCATTAAATTTTAAGGACAATAAAAAGATGCTTCGAAAGGAGGTAAATAAAGTGCGTAAGACATGGAAACAAATGGGAACTTCAGTGAAGGGGGCTAATGGGGAAGTGATAACAAGTACTGGTGGTGTGAGGAGATGGAATGAGCATTTTGAAGGTTTGTTGAATGTGTTTGATGATAGAGTGGCAGATATAGGGTGCTTTGGTCGAGGTGGTGTGCAAAGTGAGAGGGTTAGGGAAAATGTGGTAAACAGAGAAGAGGTAGTAAAAGCTTCGCGGAAGATGAGAGCCGGCAAGGCAGCGGATTTGGATGGTAGTGCAGTGGAATTTATTAAAAAAGGGGGTAACTGTATTGTTGACTGGTTAAGGTTATTTAATGTATGTATGACTCATGGTGAGGTGCCTGAGGATTGGAGGAATACTTGCATAGTGCCATTGTACAAAGGCAAAGGGGAATAAAAGTGAGTGCTCAAATTACAGTATAAGTTTGTTGAGTATTCCTGGTAAATCATATGGGAGGGTATTGATTGAGAGGATGAAGGCATGTACAGAGCATCAGATTAGGGAAGGCCTGTGCGGTTTTAGAAGTGGTTGAGGATGTGTGGATCATGTGATTGCTTTCAAGAATGTAGGTGAGAAATACTTAGAAAAGGAAATGGATTTGTATGTAGCATTTATGGATCTGGAAAAGGCATATGATAGAGTTGGAAGAGATGCTCTATGGAAGGTATTAAGAATATATGGTGTGGGAGGCAAGTTGTTAGAAGCAGTGAAAAGTTTTTATCGAGGATGTAAGGCATGTGTACGTGTAGGAAGAGAGAAAACTGATTGGTTCTCAGTGATTGTTGGTTTATGGCAGGGGTGTGTGATGTCTCCATGGTTGTTTAATTTGTTTATGGATAGGTTTGTTAGGGACGTAAATGCAAGAGTTTTGGAAGGATGGGAAAGAATGCAGTCTGTTGTGGACGGAAGAGCTTCGGAAGTGAGTCAGTTGTTGTTCGCTGATGATAAAGCGCTGGTGGCTGATTCATGTGAGAAACTGCAGAAGCTGGTGAGTCAGTTTAGTAAAGTGTGTGAAAGAAGAAAGCTAAGAGTAAATGTGAATAAGAGCAAGGTTATTAGGTACAGTAGGGTTGAGGGACAAGTCAACTGGGAGGTAGGTTTGAATGGAGAAAAACTGGAGGAAGTGAAGTGTTTTAGATGTCTGGGAGTGGATTAGGCAGCGGATGGAGCCATGGAAGCGGAAGTGAATCATAGGGTGGGGGAGGGGGCGAAAGTTCTGGGAGCGTTGAAAAATGTGTGGAAGGCGAGAACCTATCTCGGAAAGCAAAAAGGGGTATGTTTGAAAGAATAGTGGTTCCAACAATGTTACATGGTTGCGAGGCATGGGCTATAGATAAAGTTGTGCGGAGGAGGGTGGATGTGCTGGAAATGAGATGTTTGAGGTGGTGTGTAGTGTGAGGTGGTTTGATCGAGTAAGTAATAATAGGGTGAGAGACATGTGTGGTAATAAAAAGAGTGTGGTTGAGAAAGCAGAAGAGGGTGTTTAGAAATGGATTGGTCACATTGAGAGAATGAGTGAAGAAAGATTGACCAAGAGGATACATGTGTTAGAGGTGGAGGGAACGAGGAGAAATGGGAGACCAAATTGGAGGTGGAAAGATGGAGTGAAAAAGATTTTGAGTGGTCGGGTCCTGAACATGCAGGAGGGTGAAAGGCGTGGAAGGAATAGACTGAAATGGAACGATGTGGTATACCGGGTTCGACGTGCTGTCAATGGATTGAACCAGGGTGTGTGAAGCGTCTAGGGTAAACCATGGAAAGTTCTGTGGGGCCTGCATGTGGAAAGGGAGCTGTGGTTTCAGTGCATTATACATGACAGCTAAAGACTGAATGTGAACGAATGTGGCCTTTGTTGTCGTTTCCTAGCACTACCTCGCGAACATTTGGGGGGGAGGGAGTTGTTATTTCGTGTGTGGCGGGGTGGCGATGGGAATGAATAAAAGCAGACAGTATGATTTATGTACATGTGTATATATGTATATGTCTATGTAGGTATATATATGTGTACGTTGACATGTATAGGTATGTATATTTGAGTGTGTGGACGTGTATGTATATACATGTGTTTGTGGGTGGATTGGGCCATTCTTTCGTCTGTTTCCTTGCGCTACCTCGCTAACACGGGTTCCAATTCACTCTATTCCTTGCACGCCTTTCACCCTCCTGCATGTTCAGGCCCCGATCACTCAAAAGCTTTTTCACCCCATCTTTCCACCTAAAATTTGGTCTCCCACTTCTCCTCGTTCCCTCCCCCACTGGTGGGATGAAGAAGTAAGGTTATTAGTGAAAGAGAAGAGAGAGGCATTTGGACGATTTTTGCAGGGAAAAATGCAAATGAGTGTGAGAGGTATAAAAGAAAGAGGCACGAGGTCAAGAGAAAGGTGCAAGAGGTGAAAAAGAGGGCAAATGAGAGTTCATCGTTCCAATTCGTTCGTGTTTAAGTTGGATCTAAGTTAAAATACCCTAGATCTTTCATTGATAAATCCCTTAAGTTAGCAAAGTAATCATTTTATAGAGTTGAGCCCAAACCTCCCATTGACACCAAGAATCTTTTAGTTCTCCCTTTTATTAATAATTTCACTTTGCTTCCCATGTTGCTTAAATCCTTTAATGTAAATGTTGCCTTTAGCAACAATATTACTATAAAGAATATCTTAATCAGGAATTCACCAGAAAATTCTCTTGGTTGCATTTATAAAGTTCCTTGTGGAAACTGTGATAAATTTTATGTTGGTCAGACTGGTAAGGATCTTTTTGTTAGACTTAAGCAACATAAATATAGTATAAGAACGGGACAAGAATCAAATGTCTTGTTTAATCATGTTAAAAACTATGATCATTGTATTGACTGGAGTAACGCCATCTCAGTTGTTAACTCTAACTCTATTACCAAGAGAAATATCATTGAATCTTCTATTATTAAATACACAAAGAATTATAGTCTTGATATTAGTGATGGTCTGTACAAATTAGATAACTTTATTGTTGATAAGATTTGTAAAATGATAAGTTTATGAACGCTCGTTGTATGTTTTGGACAATCACATGTTTACCAAATGGCGTCCTAGCTTCGTCTCTTCGATGTATATCAACTGACTGTTATATTCATCTCTTGTGTCTCCCCTGATGATGTGATTATTACACGAAAGTGTACTTGGGAACTTTTCGTGTTTCATTTTCCCCGTGGACTCATAGGAATATCTTGATCACGCGCAAAATTGTGATCCTTTCCAACATGGATTCCACACGGCTCTTCTATTACTTCTCTACAAGCTGTCCTGGGCTTTCTCCTTTCGTTACTGCTTTCTCCAAATCGCTAATCAAGGCCCACCAACTGAAGTTACGACTTGGATTCCTTAGGAAATGCCTTGATCAACAAGTGATGCCAAGATCTGTCCTACCTTAACGTTTGTTGAAGCTGTCTGGTCGACCATTTGACCAATTTCAAAATATCATTTTAAAGAAAAATATTGAATTAAAGAAACTTGAAATGGAGGAGGCTTTTCGCATTTCAAGAGAGAAGAAACGTGCCTTTCAAATGACAATACCGACACACTGGAAGAACCGGATGTTGGACTATTGCTATGATGAATTAAGGAAAGAACGCGATAGGCTACAAGTGTCACTAAACCGTAAGTTGGACCATCTTACTGAAAACAGCGACTGGACCAAGAACACAAACCCATCTTTTGTGGTAAACCTGTCTAATAAACAACTAGATAAAGATTCCTTGTGTGCATTAGGCTATGGTTTAAGTTTTGTATGCTCTAACAGAGAAGCCAGCTGTGTTGATGTCACAAAGCCTTTTTGTAATTTAGAAAAATACAGTAATTTAAGTAATGATGATATTGATATTTGCAAGGGTTTAGTGTATGCCAGTTTATCAAAACCAGTGGAAGCTAATTGCCCTAAAAGATTCATAAGAGCTGTTAACACCTTAAAAAAAAGACAAGGATATACATATTACTAAAGCAGATAAGGCTAACACTCTTGTGATTTTAGACAAAAGTAACTATTTATCTAAAATGAATGATCTTCTAAATGGTAACACAACATATTCTAAACTTAGTAAAAATCCCTTAGAAGCAGTTAATTCTCACTTCAATAAAGAAATGAAGTTGTTGTTGAAAGGTAACATTTCTCTTATCAAAAATATGTCATCTTTGTCCCCTTCATTGCCATATATGTATGGACTTATCAAAACACATAAACAAAATTTTCCAGCAAGAGCTATAGTGAGTTCAGTAGGCTCCATCACATATAAATTATCAAAATGGTTAGTTTCCTTATTAAGCCCTTTAGTGGGTAAGGTATCAAATTCTAATATCATGAACAATGTAGATTTAGTCAACAAGCTAAACAATATCAATATTGATTTTGATTTCAAACTAGTTAGCTTTGATGTTTCCTCACTTTTCACTAAAGTTCCAGTTGATGACCTTTTAGAATATTTATTTGATGTCTTGGATGATATTCAGTTACCTGTTTCAAAGTCTAATTTCATTGAACTGATAAAATTGTGTATAAAAGACTGTGTATTTTAATTTAATGGAGATTATTAGAGATTATCATGCTCAAAAATTTGGTATGGCAATGGGTAACCCTCTTTCAGCTGTACTAAGTAATCTTTATATGGAATTTTTTGAAACACAATTACTAAAGGATATCTTACCTTCTAATGCAATTTGGTTTAGGTATGTAGATGATGTTCTTTGTGTTTGGCCAACAAATGAAAATGTACAAATATTTCTCCCCTTACTTAACAATTTAGTACCTTCCATCAAATTTACTGTAGAAAATGAAAGTAATGGTACCATTTTTACCATTTTTAGATTGCATGATCCATAGACAAGGAAACAAGTTTAAGTTTAGCATATACAGAAAACCCACCAATGTATGCTCATATATCCATTATTACTCATCTCAACATGACAGAGTTAAATTATCATCATTTCAATCTATGTTCCTAAGGGCATTACGTATTTGCAGTCCAGAGCTTATTGATGATGAGTTTGAGAAGATATATTCTATTGGATCTAAGTTGAAATACCCTAGATCTTTCATTGATAAATCCATTAAGTTAGCAAAGTAATCATTTTATAGAGTTGAGCCCAAACCTCCCATTGACACCAAGAATCTTTAGTTCTCCCTTTTAATAATAATTTTACTTTGCTTCCCATGTTGCTTAAATCCTTTAATGTAAATGTTGCCTTTAGCAACAATATTACTATAAAGAATATCTTAATCAGGAATTCACCAGAAAATTCTCTTGGTTGCATTTATAAAGTTCCTTGTGGAAACTGTGATAAATTTTATGTTGGTCAGACTGGTAAGGATCTTTTTGTTAGACTTAAGCAACATAAATATAGTATAAGAACGGGACAAGAATCAAATGCCTTGTTTAATCATGTTAAAAACTATGATCATTGTATTGACTGGAGTAACGCCATCTCAGTTGTTAACTCTAACTCTATTACCAAGAGAAGTATCATTGAATCTTCTATCATTAAATACACAAAGAATTATAATCTTAATATTAGTGATGGTCTGTACAAATTAGATAACTTTATTGTTGATAAGATTTGTAAAATGATAAGTTTATGAACGCTCGTTGTATGTTTTGGACAATCACATGTTTACCAAATGGCGTCCTAGCTTCGTCTCTTCGATGTATATCAACTGACTGTTATATTTCTCTCTTGCGTCTCCCCTGATGATGTCATTATTACACGAAAGTGCACTTGGGAACTTTTCGTATTTCATTTTCCCCGTGGACTCATAGGAATATCTTGATCACGCGCAAAATTGTGATCCATTCCAATATATATATATATATATATATATATATATATATATATATATATATATATATATATATATATATATATATATATATATATATATATATATATATATATATATAAGGTAACTTTACCAGTTAAATAGTAACCCCGCACCTCAGTGAGAATTTCTAGTGGGTCCTTTGTCGAAGCTGCGGTCGCCTAGCCTAAACACCATGACACTGACCAACATTCCGACCCTCCAGTCAATAAACTAGCGAGTCATTGCGACTCTTCTCGTGTGTTTAAAGATACGTTTTGTTTCACCCTGTGTAGGCATTATGATATTGAGAATTACCAACACCACCACGGACCTCACGATGTCGCCCCTATCACCGAGACCTCCTCCGGCCTAACCTCCACTGATGACCGTCGTCATATACATACTATTGTGAATGTCACAAACTGTCCATGAACAAGTGCACAGTTAAGCAAGCATTTTGCTTAAGATTCTCTTAGTTATGTGTATGTAAACTACTATATCACTCACGCAACCAGCGAGAGCCTGTTCGTCACTTGAATGTTCATCATTAGATACATAACGTATGTCACATCAGTATTACTACAATGAAACCAACGTGTAGCCAATCTTTCATTACTTAATGTTTAACTAATCACCACTAAATGCATAATGTATAAAACCATAGAAATTGCTCAGTAAGACGTTTTGTATTATATACCTTATCCATATGCTGATCTTATGCTTTTTTCTGATTATTTAGATTAGTTACAATCATTAGCAACCCCCCTCCCCTCCCCTCCACCATTTCTGTAATAACTCAGCTGTATATTCTCAGCCGAATGGGTCTAAATTTAGATAACAGTTCTTATTTATTTATCTATTTGTTTAGAAATGCTTCCTCAGCGGTAAGTCGGTGGGCTGAATGATTCTTGTGAGCAGGTGATTGGGTCCCATCTCAGCTTCACCAATCATGCCCTAGAATTGGCTCTTCCTCTATCCATGGATCTAATTTTCGTGGTCTTAGATCCAAACCTCCCTCTTTTGAACACCATATGCCTACTTCCTCAACTAAGCATCTGTTCACTGGAACCCCAACTGTCCAAAACTTCTTCCCTACTTCACTTTCAGATCTCTATAATCTCAATCATCGTTTCCTCTTCAAGGTTGGTGTTTGTGCTTACGCTTGTACGTAGCACCTATTGCTCGCCTCATGGATCTTGAGTCTCCCAACTTTGAAGCCATTGAGCTCAAAAGTTCTTTATCCTCCATAACTTTTGCTTTTTTGTTTCCTGTATGTTCTCTGTAGTTCTTCCAACTATGTATAACTTTTCGATTATTCTTTGACCTTATGCCTCGAGGTATTACTCTTTCCACACCCATACACTGATATCCTCATGCAGGAACTTTCAATGTACACTACAAGCAATTGGCTCTTCCTGAAATGATCCTGGTAGAATGAGGTTCTTTCTTTCCCCTTCCCTAATGATATGCAACAAATGATTAAGCGCCTAACACGAGTTCCTGATCGTCATGACCACACGTCCAGTATACTTGACCTTTTTTATACTTCTGAATCTTCCCATCATACATGAAGTTTGCATCCCCTAAAGTAAATCTTTTGGCCACAGTCTTATCTCTCTCACACTTCAGCACAATCCACGCATTACACCACGTGAAATGCTGACTTTGGGAGTTTTGGAAAGCTCACTGGTTATTCATGCACAGCTTTTATGCTAAATTTCCATGAAATATGTGCTGCTTGACTTGCCAAGCATGTATTCAGCTGTGCTGATCGTATAGCAGAGGCCATCATGGCTGGGATGGAGTCGTATGTCTTTTTTGTACTAAATCTTTATCCCCCTAGCAATGATTTGATAGCTTAAGGTTTAATGTTTGTGCATCAGAGACAGTATATCAGGCCATTGTACTATTCTCATGAATCTAATTCTACCGTCATTTCTGTTCAAAATCATTGCAAAGCTGTATTTCATAGATAAGCAGCCTCATAAAAAGAAATTACACTAATGTGGCCTCCTCTTGAACTGGTGAATCTCTCTGGTCCTTAACTAAAACCATCTTCAATAACTTTTAAATTCTCTTTGTGTTGAAGGTACCAATCCCGGACGAAAGTCCACATCAAGGCCGGGCCTTAATTGAGATGTAGAAAGAATTATGAAACAGAAAAAAAACAAGGGAAAGTATTTACGAATTTTTGAGGAAGTGAAAGAC
Source organism: Panulirus ornatus (assembly GCF_036320965.1). NCBI lineage: Eukaryota > Metazoa > Arthropoda > Malacostraca > Decapoda > Palinuridae > Panulirus > Panulirus ornatus. Next base: position 52,523,407 of record NC_092226.1, read on the forward strand.
ATGTCGTTTGAAATGTGCCAGGTCATAGTTATTCGGAAAGACATGAGTTGCCGATGGCCACACAATAATGTGACGAAGCAGCTTGCCGAGTATTGTGTGGTCTAGCCAGCTCTCGGAAGCAGAAACCTAAGTAATATCTATAGAAGAGGGTAAATGAACCGACATTGCGGCATATGGCAAGGGGACGAAGTCTGGAGCTTAGCCTAGGACAGTTTATATGTGGGATCGCTTTCGACTCGACTCTGTCAAGTGATCCATACAAGGACGAATCAATCCCTTGTATAAACGGAGCAACTGTTATGCGGAGAAGTTTCGACATCTAAACAGGACACTCATTTTCTTAGAGGCAGATTTAGCTATTCCTGTAATGGGGTTTCCAAGGAGGAGTGGATGTTACAGTAATACCAAGTATGTTCATTCAGTCAAGAGGTGGAATTACGGAACCGTCTGAGAGACGAGTTGTGAGGAGTTTTCGATAGAGAGATGGGTAGAAATTGGGTCTTGGGGGCATTAGACTTAATAAGACTTTGTCTACCCCACTGCGATATCCTGTCCGTGTTTATTGAGGAAGTTGTGTCAAAACGAGATGCAGATCTAGTGAGAGAAAAGGGAGCAGAATTGAAGGATGTGGATGAATGTAGTGTTGAGTCGTCAGCGTGTGAGTGCATTGGATTATTTGTGGAGGAGAGGAAATCGTTGAAAAAAGAAAAAAAAAGTGTAGGGGACAGGACAGAACCTTGAAAGGCACTGCTGTTGATGGAGAAAAGGGGGGAGGCTGATCCATCAACTACAGAGATAGATTGGCCTGAGAGGAAGCCAGATATGAAGGAGCAGAGTGAGGGAGGAAAGCCAAAAGAGAGAAACTTAAGGGATGATACCCCGATGTCACACTGTGTCTAAAGTCTTAGATATGTAAAGGGAAAATACACATGACTCCAAAATCTTTCAGGGATGATGACCAGACTAAGTAAGATAGGATCTCGCCATACGGAAGCCATACTAGTGATCAGAGAGAAGACTGTGATTTTCGAAGTGTTTAAGGATATTGAAGTTGAGGCACACTCTTTCAGTACACGGAGATGGATGCCATCAGGACCATAAGCCTTGCTTGTATCCAAAGGAAGAAGGGCTTATCGGATATTCCGAAAAGAGATTATGGGAAGGGGCATAGTATTAGTAAGAGGAGCATCAGGGGGCGAAGGAATGTTAGAGTTATCCAAGGTGGAGTTAGAGGAGATAAGGGAACCAAAGAGAGTTGATTTGTCTACGAGAGAGACATCTATAGTACCGTCAGAACGGAAAAGTAAAGGAAAGTTAGAGCGACAAAAGTTTATTAGAGATTCCCTTAGCTAAAAACCAAAAAAGACCTATCAGCAAATGACGAGGAGAGGTTATCGCACTGCCTTTGAATAAAGGAACGTTTCGCCTAACGGATAATGCGCTTGCTCTTCTGACCTGATTAGTCTAGCGCTAACATTCCAAGCCTCTCTTATTTTCCTTTTCTTATTTCTCCCAACACGACCCCAGCCTCCTCACACAGAGCCTATGCCTTCAATATCTTCCTTTCTCGAAGTCGTCCTCGTACTCGTTCAGTAACGAGTGGTTAAAGCATATGTTCTGACCTCTTTCATCTTTTTCTAAAATTCGAAACTTTTCCCTTCATCTTGGAAGCATGTCTTGGAGCAACCCACTCCTTTGGAAGGAGTGCGTTCTAATCCTTTTAACTATCGCCCCGACGCTCTTACTTCTGCCAAATTTTAAGTATTTGCAAACAAAGCCTTTTCAAACTCGCCTTGACTCTCACTTTTTTATACTCTTAGAATCTCATTGCTTTCTTTCAAATCACCAATTCGGCAGTCGCCATGTAAGATCCTACGATGACCTCGCCTTTGTTCCTCATTTCTGGTCCTTCTTACTGAAGAATTTTGGTGAATCTTTAGTTGTGGCCTTCGATATCTTCACACAGTTTAACAGGGTCTGTTATAAGTCTTTGCTTTCTTAACTTTCTTCCTTTGGAATTTCTTCCTTTCTTTGCTCAAATTCTATTCATTCTAAGGCAAAGAATTCCAGTCTCCATACTTCAACCCATTTTTCCTTCCCTCATGACTCTAAATATTCATTCTTTTTATGGCAGTCAATATTTTCTCCCTTAATCCAGACATGTGCAGCATCTCGAAACTGGAAAGCAGTAAACTGATTAACCTGAACAATGCAAAAGCAAAATTGATCCCATATCTCTTTCAAATCACACTCGTTTCTTGCTCTTCAATTTCAGAGCACCACAATACATCCCTGCAATAACATAAACATGTTGAGCATAACCAAATCCTCATCTCCATCCTGGAAACTCCACATAATGTTTATCACAAAAACCGCTTCCCTAAATGCCGGGGGCATTGTATAGAAATGAAGTATGCTCACACAGCCGAATTTCTCATATTCATTATGAAATTAAAAATTCCGTGTCCACAAAAGAACCTTGTCCATCTTCCCTCTCCCTCACAATACCACAAAAATAAACAATAGAATGTCACACTTACATCTTGGTACTTTGTCATGTCTCCCGTGGCCAAGCTTACCAATTGCAAACGTCTGGCAAAAAATTGGCAAGCTTCCTGGAGCATTCTAGGTCCACTTTATGGGTCCAAAAGGTTTTGATCTGAATGAGGCGAGGCCCTGATCAGGTGTTGCAGGATGCAAGCTTGACTCGCATCTGGTTCCAGTAGTTTTTGATTGAGATGAGGTCTGGGAGTTCTCAGGGGACTCCAGTAGTTGAAAAAATTCTCTGGTCTTCATATCATCACCTTTCTGGCCTTATGGCAGGGAACACTATCTACATAGCGTGACCACACCCGTGAACTTTATAAAAAGAGGAAGCAGACGGGCCTTTAGCACCTTGATGTACCGGTCTCCATTTATTGTGGTGTTTTAGGTAAGAAGTACAGCCCTACCCTACCCATTGCACCACTATAGCAGCCCCGGATCGTCACACTATCTGGATGTTTCATCATCTTCACTGTGAAACGAGACCCGTACCGGCTGGTACCCTTCGGTCTCCTCACCATTCTCTGCCTCACATTACTGTTGCTCACTCCAAGCCTTGTATTTCTTGGTAAGGGCGAGTCGTTTGTGTTTCATTTCCTTCGTAAGCAGGGGTTTGGCAGCTGATTTGAGGGAGGGAATGTGAAGGTTCTTTTGCAGGCGATGAATGTTGAATGGTGCTTTGAGGAACGTTTCCTAGAAATTTTAGATGGCTTTTCTTGAGTTTGGCGGCTGAAATGCGTAGTTGCTTCAATACCTTTCGTCTTAGAAGGTTATCTGTAGATCTAGATATCATCTTGGGTGACAAGGGTAAGTTCTTAGGGAGGCCATGAGCTCTGCCAATCAGCTGCCTGTCTGATCGTCCGTTCTTAGCGCCTGTCCACCTAGAAATCTCTCGTGTGCCCACATTTTCTTGCTTCCAGGCAAGAATTAGTGCATTCTGCCCCTTAGATAGGTAAGTGCCAACTATCTTGAAGCACAGGTGAAAGAAGCGAAATTTCCAAATGAAGTGACAACCAAGGGAGTAAAGAAAGACCATCCTCCCCTACAGAAGGCCTGAGGCACACCGAGGTGATTTTCTAGTGCTTATACCGATACAAATACTAATGTCACCGACCAGATGCACGATGTTTTTACCCTGAGAGCGTCATATGCTTATTCCCGCAATGTATTGAGGTGGACAAGGTTTTTTGCGGACGCTGTAATCACCTCTCTTCAACCATTTCTCTCAGCCAATGCTCTCGTGAGATGTCTTTGTGTGTCCTGCACCGGCAGCACGCACCTGACAGCTGCTTTCATAGATTTTCTGTAGAGGCCAGGCACACAAGGACTCTTATGATGCTTCTTCATTTTTTCTAGCAAAGAAGCTATGGAATTCCTTTCCTTCTCTCTTCTCTCCCTCTATCGTTTCTGCTTGTTTCTGTAACCTTACCGCATTAAAGGTTAGGTCTACGTACACTCGTGAAGCTCATATTAATACCTACGTGGTTTTTGCCATATCGGCTGCTCAGGGTACCTACGATGAAATTTTTCGTGCTCTCCGCAGTTACGAAGACCTAGTCGCGTGAGTTACACGTGTTGTTAATTGTTATGCATGGGAAGACATGAGAGAGAGAGAGAGAGAGAGAGAGAGAGAGAGAGAGAGAGAGAGAGAGAGAGAGAGAGAGAGAGAGAGAGAGAGAGAGAGAGAGTAAATGTTCCCCTAATGTTCCGTGGTAATCAGCCTTTCCTCCAACACTACAGGAAGCAATAAGGAAACATGGCAGCAGATGGACTGCTCCCGTCACCTGCTGTGACCTGACGTTAGGAAGGTCTCATCAGACCGGCAGGAGGAAGAACTTCTCTGGTAATTTCTTTTCTCCCAGTTGGCTACTATTGTTCACATTCACATTTCACCTTCATTTGTTCGTTTTTTATCTACTCTTGGACGCACTGCATATCATTCTTCTTCTCCTTCTCCTCCTCCTCATCCTCCTCGTCCTACCCCCCCCCCTCTTCCCCCTCCTCCTCACCCACCTCCTCTTCCTCCTCCTCCTCCTTTTCGTCCTCTTACCTCTCCTCCTCCTCCTCTCACCTGCCTTACTCTCCCCTTTCAGTCCTTATCAGTCTTTTTCAGATTTAAAAAAATTCTCCTCTTTTCATGCAGCCGAAGAGGCAGCTGCTTCGCTAGATCGACTAAAGTTAAGAATATTTTTGGCAACAATCTCGGTCGTCTGTGTCTGAAGACGTTCATTTAAACGCCTGTAAGCCATTTGCTTCAGTGTCTCCCATTGTCACTGTCATTTTTCAAGCGATTCTGTTGGCTAGTTGCCACTGTAGTGTTCTAGGCGATTGACTGGTTCTGTATCACTGTCATTCTTCAAGTGGTGGTATTCCTGTAGTTGTAAACGTACTGTTTCAAGCAGTTTGTGTTGGCGTCTGTCAGTGGAGTGCTTGTAGTTCTTCTGGACGACCACCATCACTTCAGTCTCTCAAAGTGTTTCTTACTGTTGAGTTGCCTGATACGTAGCTTGAAATGTTCCAGTTGAGATATCTCAAGTGTCTCTCTCTCAGCTAACCGTCATCGTAATGTTTCAGGTGCTTCAGTGTGGTGGTTGTCTTCACTAATTCAGAGTTTCAGCCATCACGACATAATCAGAGTGCGATAGTTGTCTTCCATGTAAAGATTAGTACGACATCTCCAAGGACACGTAGGTAATCAAGACGCAACGTCACGTCATACGTTTATGTTTCACAGTTAAAGTAGTTGCGAACAGTACCAGAGATACGTTTAAATAATGACTTGAATATTTTGCTTCAGGTCCATGACTGACATCACTTGCGCCTGCTTACCTACATGAAAAGTTAACACGTCTTCCTCTTTGAAAATTCTGCATGTCTTTCTACTCCTGCCACACTAATCGAGGAGCTTCTGTTCTCTTCCATTACCACAAACAGCACTCGTTAGGACCCACTGGTGTGTTGCTACATTTGTATTCGTTTGTATATCCAGGAAATGAAGACATTGGTAGGAAGGTGCACCAGACGAGAGCTTTTAAGTTGCCCCAGCAGTGACCAGGAATGTTTTTAGTTCCCGCTGCTTCTGCTGCGATGCATACTGAAACATTTGAGGAATTTAGAGAAACTTGGCTCTATACTTGTCATATGCAAAACTCTCTCTGTTTAGTCGATGTTAGTCGAGTAATTGGATAATATGGACTCAAACAAGATGCGTAACCTGGCAAATAGATGAATGAGAAATGCTAACACTGTATCATAATGATTAATGATAACACATGATCAGAATGATTAATGATAACACGTGATCAGGATGATTAATGATAACCCATGACCAGAATGGTTAATGATAACACATGATCAGAATGATTAATGATAACACATGATCAGAATTATTAATGATAACTTGTGATTACAATGATTAATCATAACACGTGATCAGAACGATTAATGGTAACACATGATCAGAATGATTTATGAGAACACATGATCAGAATGATTAATGATAACACATGATCAGAATGATTAATGATAGCTCATGATCAGAATGATTAATGGTAACACATTATCAGAATGATTAATGATAACACCTGATCAGAATGATTAATGATAACACGTGATCAGAATGATTAATGAAAACACGTGATCAGAATGATTAATGATAACACATGATCAGAATGAATAATGATATCACGCGATCAGAATGATTACTGTTAGCAATATAATTATGATGATCATGATAATAATGATAATGATAATATTGATAATGATAATAATGTTAACCATGATAATAATAATGATGATAATAATAATAATCCACACATCTCTCTCACCCTTACATTACTTACTCGAGAGATGTGTGGAAATAAAAAGAGTGTGGTTGAGAGAGCAGAAGAAGGTGTTTTGAAATGGTTTGGTCACATGAAGAGAATGAGTGGGGAAAGAGTGACCAAGAGGATATATGTGTCAGAGGTGGAGGGAACGAGGAGAAGTGGGAGAACAAATTGGAGGTGGAAAGATGGAGTGAAAAAGATTTTGAGCGATCGGGGCCTGAACATGCAGGAGGGTGAAAGGCGTGCAAGGAATAGAGTGAATTGGAACGATGTGGTATACCGGGGTCGACGTGCTGTCAATGGATTGAACCAGGGCATGTGAAGCGTCTGGGGTAAACCATGCAAAGTGTGTGGGGCCTGGATGTGGAAAAGGAGCTGTGGTTTCGGTGCATTATTACATGACAGCTAGAGACTGAGTGTGAACGAATGGGGCCTTTGGTGTTTTTCCTAGCGCTACCTCGCACACATGAGGGGGGGAGGGGGTTGTTATTCCATGTGGGGCGAGGTGGCGATGGGAACAAATAAAGGCAGACAGTATGAATTATGTACATGTGTATATATGTATATGTCTGTGTGTGTATACATATGTGTACATTGAGATGTATAGGTATGTATATTGTGCGTGTGTGGACATGTATGGTGGGATGAAGAAGTAAGATTATTAGTGAAAGAGAAGAGAGAGGCATTTGGACGATTTTTGCAGGGAAAATGCAAATGATTGGGAGATGTATAAAAGAAAGAGGCAGGAGGTCAAGAGAAAGTTGCAAGAGGTGAAAAGAGGTCAAATGAGAGTTGGAGTGAAAGAGTATCATTGAATAAAAAGATGTTTTAGAAAGAGGTAAATAAAGTGCGCAAGACAAGGGTACAAATTGGAATTTCAGTGAAGGGGGCTAATGGAGAGGTGATAACAAGTACTGGTGATGTGAGGAGATGGAGTGAGTATTTTGAAAGTTTGTTGAATGTGTTTGACAGATATAGGGTGTTTTGGTCGAGGTGGTGTGCAAAGTGAGGGGTTTAGGGAGAATGATTTGGTAAACAGACAAGAGGTAGTAAAAGCTTTATGGAAGATGAAAGCCGGCAAGGCAGCGGGTTTGGATGGTATTGCAGTGGAATGTATTAAAAAAGGGGTGACTGTATTGTTGACTGGTTGGTAAGGTTCTTTAATGTATGTATGACTCATGGTGAGGTGCCTGAGGATTGGCGGAATGCTTGCATAGTGCCATTGTACAAAGGCAAAGGGGATAAGAGTGAGTGCTCAAATCACAGAGGTATAAGTCTGTTGAGCATTCCTGGGAGGTTGTATGGGAGGCTATTGATTGAGAGGGTGAAAGCATGTACAGAGCATCAGATTGGGGAAGAGCAGTGTGGTTCCAGAAGTGGTAGAGGATGTGTGGATCAGTTGTTTACTTTGAAGAGTGTTTGTGAGAGGTGCTTGGAAAGGCGGATGGATTTGTATGTAACATTTGTGGATCTGGAGAAGGCATATGATACAGTTGATAGAGATGCTCTTTGGAAGGTATTGAGAATATATGGTGTGGGAGGCAAGTTGTTAGAGGCAGTGGATAGGTTTTTATCGAGGATGTGAGGCATGTGTACGTGTAGGAAGAGAGGGGAGTGATTGGTTCTCGGTGGATGTTGGTTTGCGGCAGGGGTGCGTGATGTCTCCGTGTTTGTTTGATTTCTTTGTGGGTGGGGTTGTTAGGGAGGTGAATGCGAGAGTTTTCGAAAGAGGGGCGAGTATGTAGTCTGTTGTAGATGAGAGAGCTTGGGAAGTGAGTCAGTTGTTGTTCGCTGATGATACAGCGCTGGTGACTGATTCGTGTAAAAAACTGCAGAAGCTGGTGACTCAGTTTGGTAAAGTGTTTGAAAGAAAAAAGTTGAGAGTAAATTTGAATAAGAGCAAGGTTATTAGGTACATTAAGGTTGAGGGACAAGTCAATTGGGAGGTAAGTTTGAATGGAGAAAAACTGGAGGAAGTGAAGTGAAGATTTTGAGCGATCGGGGCCTGAACATGCAGGAGGGTGAACGGCGTGCAAGGAATAGAGTGAATTAGAACGATGTGGTGTGCCGGGTTCGACGTGCTGTCAATGTATTGAACCAGGGCATGTGAAGCGTCTGGGGTAAACCATGGAAAGTTTTGTGGGGCCTGGATGTGAAAGGGAGCTGTGGCTTCGGTGCATTATACATGACAGCTAGAGACTGAGTGTGAACGAATGTGGCCTTTGTTGTCTTTTCCTAGCGCTACCTCGCGCACATGAGGGGGGAGGGGGTTGTCATTTCTTGTGTGGCGGGGTGGCGACGGGAATGAATAAAGGCAGACATAATGAATTATGTACATGTGTATATATGTATATGTCTGAGTGTGTGTATATATATGTATACGTTGAGATGTATAGGTATGGATATTTGCGTGTGTGGACGTGTATGTATATACATGTGTATGTGGGTGGGTTGGGCCATTCTTTCGTCTGTTTCCTTGCGCTACCTCGCTAACGCAGGAGACAGCAACAAAGTATAATAGAATAAAAGATAATAATGATAATGATAATAATGATAATGATAATAATAATAATGATAATAATAATAATAATAATAATAATAATAATAATAATAATAATGATTTATTAGTTTAAACAGAATCAATCCTCAAAAGCATGCATATAATTTTCGAGATGTGTTGGATAATGTCCTTTAGTATGACTTGACGTTGTACGTTAATTCCATTGCTCTACGATGCAACTGACACTTTCTGTCATCCCTGCCGCGTATCGCACTACCTACAGTACATCATGATTCCGCATATCTACCGTGGTACATCTTTCATTTCCATTCCTTCGTGATGCATACTGACGCATTGATTCCTAGAGGATTCATGGGAAACTTCGATTTCTCCGTATCATTCATATTCAAAAAGATTAATGGAAGGGAGAGGTTGCTGCATTCAGTATTCGCTTCAGTGGAAGAAGGGGCATCGATTGGCTTTGCCTTGACTATGTGTTTCGCACTAGGCAACAGCGTTACCCGGAATTCTTTGATAACAGAAAGATCCATCCTTCAAAGGGCTGACGTCAGCACTGAAGACCTGACAACACCTTTCAACTCGAATGTTAATCAAGTTGGTTGGAGACAGAATAATGATAATTCCGTTGGAGTCAGTTCGTGGTATCAGATCCAAAGGTGCATCTAATTGTGTCCCAGTGTAAGCTGGTTTATGCTGCTTTTTCGAATCGGGACGAGGCTCTCCAAATCGCATCATTGTGGAGACTAAAAAGTTTCCAAATTACCTCAAGTCTATTATTCCGTTTTTAATGACCTGGAACTGGGAAGATTGTTACGGAACTCTTATGTGTCCCGGAAAATTCTGCTCATTAGAACTTTGGAGTGAAAAAGTAAATAATTTACAACAGGAAGTGAACCTGATCTGTTACAAGTTCTGGCTGGGTCTTAACGCAGACGAGGAAAGCTTCTGTGTGCCTTCAGGAGACGTCTGTAACTCGCACTCTCTCACATGTTTGAAAAATGAAAGTTAATGTTTGGCTGAATCATCGTAAAAGGTCACTTTTTAGGTGAAGATGAGGAATGAGGATGAAAGAAGGGGGTGCATCTTGGGGGAAAGCGAAAAGAGAACAAAACAGTTGGAGCTGCTTCGGTAAGTCAGAGGAGAGTGGAGAAATAATAAGACGAAGCAGAAGGCCAGAAAGAGAAACAACAACCATAAACACGTAAGAAAGGATAAGTAAAGACGATGAAGCAGCGCTCGACATCGACGAAGATTATTTGTTTTCCTAAACGTTTGGACGTGAGTGGCAAGCCTACTGCTCAGAGGCGACGAGTCCAATAGATGCAAAGGTATGTCTGTGTCAGAGAATATAACCTAGAGGGTTATATGAATGTTATGACTGTTATGGGAGTATATTTCAGGGATTTTGAGGTATCCAACCACACGCTTAGTCTCGTTTACGGACCGAGGAAGCTGTAAATGAAGTTTATCATATATGTAACGTCAAACACAATTATCCTAATACACGCAGTAAAAATGTGGAGCTCTAAATCTGGCTGCCTAGCTCTCCTCACAGCCCAGCCTGAGGCATATACCTTGTCAGAAAATACTGCTGCTCATATCATTCGGTTGTCATCAGCGAGTACACACGGGTAATAAAGGGTTTTTTTCACCCTGGTTTTTTGCGCCATTGCAAGAACGGTGCAGTGCTGGCACAACTTTTTTTTTTTTTGTCGTTTCATCATGACCATATTTACAGATCCAAAGTCATTAGAGGTCAAGAGGTTGAGCACACTTCTACGTAACCGATAGTAGAATGCCCTATACACACACACTGGTGGGCTTTCCACCCAAGTCTATAACGACCCCGAAAGAGCGATCCACACGAGACTAGAAGGTCCTCACAAATCGTTTCGCATCGGAGGTACACATAGCAGATGCCCTTCAGCCCTAGCAGAGCTGCACGTGTTGCGGTGAAGAATCTATTTGCTCAGCAAAGCTCCGCACAAATGGAAGAGAGAGAGAGTTAGAATGAAAAGAACATGTATGTCATTTTATGTCTTTAGTAAGGGTAAACAATTATTACAGGCAGTGATAATCTGTGGCTTTCAGAAAGAATCGGAAAATGTAGGACAGCAACAGAGTGGAGAGAGGCACTAACAACAGGAACAGCACGACGTAGACGTAGACCCTCCTTCCGAGGGTCGCCTTTCCAAGACTAGGAGGCGGAGGTGAAGTCACTGACACTGACACTCGTCAGCATTCAGCGTTCGGTTTCACTCACTCATCTTGGGGGTCTCACCTGTCCTTGTTGAATAACGAAGATAACGGGTCTTCAGTGATATCATGGTCAGGTAACTGATGGATGTTGACAAGCTTCCCATAAGGTTCAGCACTGGTTGTCGTGGGCATCCAATAAGGTGAGTCGCTGGCTGTCATGGGCATCCTTTAAGATGAGCAGATGCTGGCAGTTGTGGACATCCTTTAAAATGAGGCAATGCCATTGTGAAACATCTCCGAAGATGACACACTGACTGTTGTGGACATCCCTTAAGATAAAGCTCTGACTGTTATGGACATCCGTATGATATACACTGACTGTTGTACACATCTCTTAAGATAAGGCCCGTGGCTGTTGTGGACATCCCTTCAGATAAAACACTGACTGTTATCGACATTCCATAAGATGAGGCACTGACTTCGAGTGAATATCCCTAAAAATGGTGCACTGTCTATGGGGAACATTTCTCTTTATGTGAACGCTGACTGCATTAGACATCCCTCCCGCCAGAAGCATCACATGGGGGTCAGAGTCATGACCTTCAGACAGTGTTGGCAATTATTTTACTGAGACGCGAACCCTTGATGTCGAGTGCCAGTGAGTGTTCGAACCCCCTGATGGCGACTGTGGGTGGTGACTGGAAATCCAACCTCTGAAATCAAGTACTGGTGACAACTGTGAACTAAACTCATGATCGTCAAGTTTCCGTAACTACTGGTACTCAGACCTCTGAAGTGAGGGTTCAGAAATAGACAGCTGGGAGTCGAACCCCAAGAATCGATTACGAGTGTCAACTAGAAACCGATACCTGAATTTGGATTCTGGGTATGATATTCGCTACTTTGGTAGGTATTTGTAACGACGTACACTAGTTGTGTCTGACGCACCTTGAGCCGAGGTTTTCAAGAGTTGCAGAGAAAGTTGATGTCCCTGGAAACACTACAGTCTAAAGAGTATATAAATTGAAGGATTAACTTACCGAAATGCTAAATGTGGTGGAGAAAAAATAGTTTGCGGCAAAAGGTAAGCCCTGGAGAAAAGACTGACCCTCGGGAGAAAGAAATTATTGTCAGGGAAAAACTGACTTCTGCAAAGAAAAGAACCGGAAAACTAGTCCCCAAGAAAAAAAAAACAGATAACTTTGGGAGGAAAAAACAGACTCTCGGGGAAAAAACAGATCCCTCTGAACCCGGACGCTCCTGCCAGCAGATAATTGTCTCCGTCTAAAACAATTATCGTCAAGGATAATTAGCTACCGTCCGCCATTAACCTCTCTCTGTCACTCCCTTCCCTATCCTCACTACCTCCACCTCCACCACCTGACTACCCCTTCCCTATCCTCACCACCTCCACCTCCATCATAATGCATCTTCACTATCTTCATCTTCCACCCATCCTCTCTACCTTCCTCCACCCCAATACATCCTCTCCTTCCCCGTTCCATTTTCACCTCCAGTCCCCCTCTACCCTCATAACCTGTCACCCTCTACCACCTCCGTCTCCCACTCCTACCCTTTCTGACAGTCTCCACCACCTCCACCCGCACTCCACCTCTCCTCTACCTGAGTGGATCCCTCACCCTCCGCTCTCACTGTATCGTCCACATTCCATGAATAGATAGACTTGGTAATTCAGTACAGGTTTCTGGCCATTCATGCTCCCAGATGAGGTAACGACTCAAATATACAACAGTTTCAAACCCCCCATCAAACCCCCCCCCCCCTTCCTACCACTCTGGCTTTCATGGTGTCCGATTACTGAATTATTAGCCTCCTGACGACTTCGTATGATAAGGAATTACAAGAGTAATTTTTCCTTTATTCTGAAACGTTTTCCGAAAATTACGTTTTTAAGCGATACATGGTACTAGAGGGAAGGGAGAGACCTGCCTCCTGCAGGAAGCCAACCTCTCCTCCCACAGCCTCTACCACGACCTTCCCACGACCCCTCTCCTGACCTGTGCCCCCATCCTCCAACCGCTTCCCAGCCGTCGACTCCCATCCCATTCACACCACCCATTCCATCCTCACATTGACTCTTTAACCCTTGACCCTTCCCTGTTACTTGTCCCACCAGCTCCCTCTTCCTATACACCAACCCCACTCCCTCTTCATCCCCTCTCCCAATGATTACTCTCCCTCCTCCCTACAACACTGATCCCCTCTCATCTCCTCACTCATCCAACCCCATTCCTCTACATTATGTCACTTGACCCATTTCCTCTCCCCCGACCCCTCCCACTGCTTCCCCTACCTCTTCTCCCGCTCCATAATCTCCCCTTTCCTCTTCTCCCGCTATAAAAATGACAAAAAATATGTGCGTACAGACGCTAAAACACGTCTCCACTTTCCTCTTCTCCCTACCCTTTTCTCCCACTCTCTTCCCTTCCCTGCTCTCCTCTTCCTTCTCTCCAACTTCTCATCCCTTCTTTCCTCCCTCCCAATTCTCCCCTTCTTGTCCCTTCTCCCTCCCCGACCCAGTCCTCCCCCATCCATTCATACCTTTCCAAGTCCTCCCCCAACGAGTCATCCCACCCAGGTCCCCTTGTCCCACCCCTCATTCTCCTATCCTCCCTTATCTCCCTTTCCTCTCCCCCTCCTACTCCATCGGGAGTACTACAGGCAACTGTATTAGTCAATACTGCATTACTGTAACAATACAACGCTTCATGTTCAGTCAAGTTCGTAACGTATAAACCATACCATTTACTCTGTAAACATTCCTGTATCTCTGCCAGCCTGGCCATCTGGCTGTACCTCAACCATGTGCTTATCCAAAGTGTGGAACTATCCAGCTCATCCTAATCTTACGGTCTTGTATAATTAGTAGTGACCATCATGGCCTCCCAGTTCTGTAATATCTGTAATACCTCAACTGTGTATTTTAAACCATGTATATACATACATACATACATACATATATATATATATATATATATATATATTCTTTTTTTTTTTTCTTTGTCGCTGTCTCCCGCGTTTGCGAGGTAGCGCAAGGAAACAGACGAAAGAAATGGCCCAACCCACCCCCATACACATGTATATACATACGTCCACACACGCAAATATACATACCTACACAGCTTTCCATGGTTTACCCAGACGCTTCAAATGCCCTGATTCAGTCCACTGACAGCACGTCAACCCCGGTATACCACATCGCTCCAATTCACTTTATTCCTTGCCCTCCTTTCACCCTCCTGCATGTTCAGGCCCCGATCATACAAAATCTTTTTCACTCCATCTTTCCACCTCCAATTTGGTCTCCCTCTTCTCCTCGTTCCCTCCACCTCCGACACATATATCCTCTTGGTCAATCTTTCCTCACTCATTCTCTCCATGTGCCCAAACCACTTCAAAACACCCTCTTCTGCTCTCTCAACCACGCTCTTTTTATTTCCACACATCTCTCTTACCCTTACGTTACTTACTCGATCAAACCACCTCACACCACACATTGTCCTCAAACATCTCATTTCCAGCACATCCATCCTCCTGCGCACCACTCTATCCATAGCCCACGCCTCGCAACCATACAACATTGTTGGAACCACTATTCCTTCAAACATACCCATTTTTGCTTTCCGAGATAGTGTTCTCGACTTCCACACATTCTTCAAGGCTCCCAGAATTTTCGCCCCCTCCCCCATCCTATGATCTACTTCCGCTTCCATGGTTCCATCCGCTGCCAGATCCACTCCCAGATATCTAAAACACTTTACTTCCTCCAGTTTTTCTCCATTCAAACTCACCTCCCAATTGACTTGACCCTCAAACCTACTATACCTAATAACCTTGCTCTTATTCACATTTACTCTTAACTTTCTTCTTTCACACACTTTACCAAACTCAGTCACTAGCTTCTGCAGTTTCTCACATGAATTAGCCACCAGCGCTGTATCATCAGCGAACAACAACTGACTCACTTCACAAGCTCTCTCATCCCCAACAGACTTCATCCTTGCCCCTCTTTCGAAAACTCTTGCATTCACCTCCTTAACAACCCCATCCATAAACAAATTAAACAACCATGGAGACATCACACACCCCTGCCGCAAACCTACATTCACTGAGAACCAATCACTTTCCTCCCTTCCTACACGTACACATGCCTTACATCCTCGATAAAAACTTTTCACTGCTTCTAACAACTTGCCTCCCACACCATATATATATATATATATATATATATATATATATATATATATATATATATATATATATATATATATATATATATATATATATATATATATATATATATATATATATATATATATATATATATATATATGTTCCTTCCTTTGGAAAATAAAAAAAAAAGAGAGGGGAGGATTTCCAGCCCCCCGCTCCCTCCCCTTTTAGTCGCCTTCTACGACACGCAGGGAATACGTGGGAAGTATTCTTAATCCCCTATCCCCAGGGGTAATATATATATATATATATATATATATATATATATATATATATATATATATATATATATATATATATATATATATATATATATTATATTTTTTTTTATTATACTTTGTCGCTGTCTCCCGCGTTTGCGAGGTAGCGCAAGGAAACAGACGAAAGAAATGGCCCAACCCCCCCCCCATACACATGTATATACATACGTCCACACACGCAAATATACATACCTACCCAGTTTTCCATGGTTTACCCCAGACGCTTCACATGCCTTGATTCAATCCACTGACAGCACGTCAACCCCGGTATACCACATCGCTCCAATTCACTCTATTCCTTGCCCTCCTTTCACCCTCCTGCATGTTCAGGCCCCGATCACACAAAATCTTTTTCACTCCATCTTTCCACCTCCAATTTGGTCTCCCTCTTCTCCTCGTTCCCTCCACCTCCGACACATATATCCTCTTGGTCAATCTTTCCTTACTCATTCTCTCCATGTGCCCAAACATCTTCAAAACACCCTCTTCTGCTCTCTCAACCACGCTCTTTTTATTTCCACACATCTCTCTTACCCTTACGTTACTCACTCGATCAAACCACCTCACACCACACATTGTCCTCAAACATCTCATTTCCAGCACATCCATCCTCCTGCGCACAACTCTATCCATGGCCCACGCCTCGCAACCATACAACATTGTTGGAACCACTATTCCTTCAAACATACCCATTTTTGCTTTCCGAGATACTGTTCTCGACTTCCACACATTCTTCAAGGCTCCCAGAATTTTCGCCCCCTCCCCCACCCTATGATCCACTTCCGCTACCATGGTTCCATCCGCTGCCAGATCCACTCCCAGATATCTAAAACACTTCACTTCCTCCAGTTTTTCTCCATTCAAACTAACCTCCCAATTGACTTGACCCTCAACCCTACTGTACCTAATAACCTTGCTGTTATTCACATTTACTCTTAACTTTCTTCTTCCACACACTTTACCAAACTCAGTCACCAGCTTCTGCAGTTTTTCACATGAATCAGCCACCAGCGCTGTATCATCAGCGAACAACAACTGACTCACTTCCCAAGCTCTCTCATCCCCAACAGACTTCATACTTGCCCCTCTTTCCAAAACTCTTGCATTTACCTCCCTAACAACCCCATCCATAAACAAATTAAACAACCATGGAGACATCACACACCCCTGCCGCAAACCTACATTCACTGAGAACCAATCACTTTCCTCTCTTCCTACACGTACACATGCCTTACATCCTCGATAAAAACTTTTCACTGCTTCTAACAACTTGCCTCCCACACCATATATTCTTAATACCTTCCACAGAGCATCTCTATCAACTCTATCATATGCCTTCTCCAGATCCATAAATGCTACATACAAATCCATTTGCTTTTCTAAGTATTTCTCACATACATTCTTCAAAGCAAACACCTGATCTACACATCCTCTACCACTTCTGAAACCACACTGCTCTTCCCCAATCTGATGCTCTGTACATGCCTTCACCCTCTCAATCAATACCCTCCCATATAATTTACCAGGAATACTCAACAAACTTATACCTCTGTAATTTGAGCACTCACTCTTATCCCCTTTGCCTTTGTACAATGGCACTATGCACGCATTCCGCCAATCCTCAGGCACCTCACCATGAGTCATACATACATTAAATAACCTTACCAACCAGTCAACAATACAGTCACCCCCTTTTTTAATAAATTCCACTGCAATACCATCCAAACCTGCTGCCTTGCCGGCTTTCATCTTCCGCAAAGCTTTCACTACCTCTTCTCTGTTTACCAAATCATATATATATATATGAGAGAACTTGGGAAGTGAGTCAGTTGTTGTTCGCTGATGATACAGCGCTGGTGGCTGATTCATGTGAGAAACTGCAGAAGCTGGTGACTGAGTTTGGTAAAGTGTGTGAAAGAAGAAAGTTAAGAGTAAATGTGAATAAGAGCAAGGTTATTAGGTACAGTAGGGTTGAGGGTCAAGTCAATTGGGAGGTAAGTTTGAATGGAGAAAAACTGGAGGAAGTAAAGTGTTTTACATATCTGGGAGTGGATCTGGCAGCGGATGGAACCATGGAAGCAGAAGTGGATCATAGGGTGTGGGAGGGGGCGAAAATCCTGGGAGCCTTGAAGAATGTGTGGAAGTCGAGAACATTATCTCGGAAAGCAAAAATGTGTATGCTTGAAGGAATAGTGGTTCCAACAATTTTGTATGGTTGCGAGGCGTGGGCTATGGGTGGAGTTGTGCGCAGGAGGATGGATGTGCTGGAAATGAGATGTTTGAGGACAATGTGTGGTGTGAGGTGGTTTGATCGAGTAAGTAACGTAAGGGTAAGAGAGATGTGTGGAAATAAAAAGAGCGTGGTTGAGAGAGCAGAAGAGGGTGTTTTGAAATGGTTTGGGCACATGGAGAGAATGAGTGAGGAAAGATTGACTAAGAGGATATATGTGTCGGAGGTGGAGGGAACGAGGAGAAGTGGGAGACCAAATTGGTGGTGGAAAGATGGAGTGAAAAAGAATCCTCCTGCGCACAACTCTATCCATAGCCCACGCCTCGCAACCATACAACATTGTTGGAACCACTATTCCTTCAAACATACACATTTTTGCTTTCCGAGATAATGTTCTCGACTTCCACACATTCTTCAAGGCTCCCAGAATTTTCGCCCCCTCCCCCCACCCTATGATCCACTTCCGCTTCCATGGTTCCATCCGCTGCCAGATCCACTCCCAGATATCTAAAACACTTCACTTCCTCCAGTTTTTCTCCATTCAAACTCACCTCCCAATTGACTTGACCCTCAACCCTACTGTACCTAATAACCTTGCTCTTATTCACATTTACTCTCAGTTTTCTTCTCTCACACACTTTACCAAACTCAGTCACCAGCTTCTGCAGTTTCTCACATGAATCAGCCACCAGCGCTATCTCACCAGCGAACAACAAATGACTCACTTACCAAGCTCTTTCATCCACAACAGATTGCATACTTGCCTCTCTTTCCAAAACTCTTGCATTCACCTCCCTAACAACCCCATCCAATAACAAATTAAACAACCATGGAGACATCACACACCCCTGCCGCAAACCTACATTCACTGGGAACCAATCACTTTCCTCTCTTCCTACACGTACACATGCCCTACATCCTCGATAAAAACTTTTCACTGCTTCCAGCAACTTGCCTCCCATCCCATATACTCTTAATGCATTCCACAGAGCATCTCTATCAACTCCATCATATGTGTTCCCCAGTCCATAAATGCTACATACAATTCCATTTGCTTTTCTAAGTATTTCACACATATATTCTTCAAAGCAAACACCTGATCCACACATCCTCTACCACTTCTGGAACCACACTGCTCTTCCCCAATCTGATGCTCTGTACATGCCTTCACCCTCTCACTCAATACCTTCCTATATAATATCCCAGGAATACGCAACAAACTTATACCTCTGTAATTTGAGCATTCAACTTTATTCCCTTTGCCTTTGTACAGTGGCACTATGCATGCATTCCGCCAATCCTCAGGCACTTCACCATGAGGCATGTACACATTGAATATCCTCCCCAACCAGTCAACAACACAGTCAATCCCTTTTTCGATAAATCCCACTGTAATACCGTCCAAACCCGCCGCCTTGCCGGTTTTCATCTTCCGCAAAGCTTTTACTACCTCTTCTCTGTTTACCAAATCATTTTCCCTGACCCTCTCACTTCGCACATCACCTCGACCAAAACACCCTACATCTGCCATTCTACCATTTAACACATTCAACAAACCTTCAAAATACTCACTATATCTCCTTCTCACATCACCACTACTTGTTATTACCTCCCCATTAGTTACAGAGAAGGAAAATGGATAAAACTGAGGTTATGTATACAGAACCTGAGGAAACGTGGAATAGGGTCAAATAACCTTGTAATTAGTGCGAGAGAAGGTTAACCTAAGGGTCTGCGTAACCCACTCTTTACCCTGACCTTGACCTGACATCTCCCAGATGACGTCACTAGGGTAAAACCGGATATTAGATTGACTTACATAACGCAACATAAACTTAGGAACAGGCAGTAAGGCGTTTTACAATTTGAACCCAATTCGTAGGTGCCTTGACTCACGTCTAGTATATCATGATCATGATGTTTGATCATACTGGATGTTATTATATTTCTGTAACCGTTATTCGTACACTGAACCCAGTGACCTCAACAAGAGAATTCTTAATAACTCTACCTTTGAAATAGCAATTATTTTTGCATACATGTACATTAAATTTTTCCAGCAATAGATTAATTTTTGACGGACGGTCATCATAAACTAAAACTGATAGTGTCCTTTTTATTCTTTGTAGAGTTCTCAGTTATAGGTTTAATTCAAGAAATTGTCTTCTTAGCATTTGAGAGGGATTTTCTTCAATAAACCACTTAGGGTACTGCAATTTACTGCCAATACTGTGCATGGTATCAGTTTCTTTATCCAGGAATGTAGCGTCACATATGCATGAAGCTCTTAAACAAATCGATGACAAAACAGAGCGTTTAGTCCTTTCATGAAGTGCAGAATGATAACGTGCATATGAGAAATTATTACTTGTAGATCCCCGAAAAAATGTCAAATCTAAACTAGCTGCCAACCCAGTGGATCTGACAGTCCAGAAAAAGCAGTGAACAGTCTTCCTCTACTTCAAACACTTACTCAAAGGCAGCGACCAATTAATGAAAATGTTTCCTCAAGGTCCCCTACTTTACCATTTAAGTAAGGTGTAATCAAGGCTAATAAAACCAACATTCCA
Source organism: Panulirus ornatus (assembly GCF_036320965.1). Taxonomy (NCBI): domain Eukaryota; kingdom Metazoa; phylum Arthropoda; class Malacostraca; order Decapoda; family Palinuridae; genus Panulirus; species Panulirus ornatus. The sequence continues at coordinate 52,543,812 of NC_092226.1, forward strand.
CCTCGACCTATTTTCAGTTCAGCTGGTTCTGTCTCAAGTAAATTTATCCAAATGGCTAGTGTCCTTGCTCGGTCTTTTATTTGGAACAATCTCTAGTTCTCATATTAGATATGGTGTCGACTTAGTTGATATTTTGATGTCGAAGGCTCCAAAAACCGACAAAAGCCCACTTTAAGTCCGATCTTAACTGAAATATAGAGAGAATTATGACACGGGAAAAGAAAAGACAAGGGGGAAGTATTAACGAAATTTTGCAAAAGTGACAGACCTGTCTTTTGAAATGTGCCAGGTCGTACTAATTCGGAATGACATGAGAGGGTAGAGTTCCAAAGCTTCGACGTGTAAGGAAAGAAGCAGGTATCAAAACGGCCGACCCTTGAGTAGCTGATGGCCACACAATTATCATGTGACGCTGCAGTTTGCTGAGTATTACGTGGTCTAGCTAGTGGTGGGGGTACACAAGCAGCCAGCTCTCGGGATCAAAAACCAAAGTAATACCTATAGAAGAGGGGAAAGTGAACCAACATTTCGGCGTAGGGTAAGGGGGACAAGTTTGGAAGTTACCCTTGGACAGTTGATAAGTCGGGAAGCTTTCGACTCGATTCTGTCAAGTAAGGATACAGAGTATCTCTCAAATGTGAGAGCAGTACTTTATACAAGCTTTAATCAATCCCTTTTATAAACGGGACAAATATTCAGAAGAGAAGAACTTTCCACATTTCAACAGGACTCCCAGTGGCCTAAAGGCAGACGTAGCTATTCCTGTAATGTGGGTTTCCAAGAAAGAGTGGATGTTACAGTAATACCAAGTATGTTCATTGAGTCAAGAGGTGGAATTACAGAACCGTCAAAAGAGAGACGAGATTTGTATGGAGTTTGAGATAGAGAGATGGGAAGAAAGTGGGTCTTAAAGGCATTAAACCTAACAAGATTTCGTCTACCTCCTGAGATATCCTGTCCAAGTCTGAATGTATTGAGGAAGCGGTGTTAAGACGAGATGCAGATCGAGTGAGAGAAGAGGGAGCAAAATTGCAGGATGTGGATGAATGCAGTGTTGAGTCGTCAGCATATGAATTCATTTGATTATTTGTGAAGGAGAGGAAATCATTGAAAAAAAAGGAGTAAAAGTGTAGGGGACAGGACAGAACCTTGAGGGACACCGATGTTGAAGGAGAAAAGGGGGTAGGCTGATCCATCAACAACCACAGAGATACATCGACCAGAGAGGAAGCTTAATGCTGTTGATGTGGTCAGTTTTGATGTTACTTCTCTATTCACTGATGTTCCTGTGGATGATTTCTTGAATTCTCTGCCTGATGTTGATTCACCAATATCTGACGCAATTTTCTTAGACTTATTAGACGACATAAAGGATGGTAAATTTGAATTTAATGGTGAGTCTTGCTCACAAAAAATTTGGTATTTCCATGGGAGGTCGCCTTTCTTCCACAATTAGCCCTTTATACAAAGAGATTTTTCCCCATGCTGTCTCGGCTAACACGAAAAAAATGACAGAAGAGAGCTCGACAGAATTTAATGAAAGGAATTTCAAGCAAATTTGTCACTAAACGATCAACAGTATATTGGCAACTCCCTTCAGAGGCCAACAGGGTTAAACGAGAAGGTGAAGAAAAGGTCAAATATCTTGGTTTCATCATCATAAATGAGAGACATGAATTCAGGGAGCACAACGATGGGATGGTACTATCAAGCCAAACAATGAGTGGTATGATAATGAGAACTTTAACAAGTGAAAGCAAGATAAGTTTTGAATATCTAATGTATACAAACGCAAAATTTAATAACCTAACCCCGAATGGTCGCCAGTGAAAGAAATGAACATAAAAACAAGTTAGAGACAAGTCAGAAACACTTCACAAAGTACAAAAAATTGATGGTGAGGAACAAATCAAGTACCATGAGAGGTTTTGAAAAGGAGCTCAAGCTTTACAGCCTAGAAAGAAGGGAATTATACATGATGACATCTTTGATGGCAGGTTGAGGGCATTGTGAATAACGTGTTAGATCTGAAAGCATTTCTGTGAGGAAGATGAAGAATTATCAAGTCCTCAATACCACTCAGGATTTTTACGACAAAGATATCAGAGAGAAATCGACAGGATTCCTGATAGAAAAGACATGGACAGATCGTTCATTGTAAGACCACTAGAGATATGAAGCATAACATGCAGCAACTACTGAAACCTTTAGAAGCAAAAGGAGATATGTGAATGATCCCTGAAAGACCTTGGAATGACGGTTGTGTAAGGCGCATGTTGGTACGGGTCCTCTCCTCCTCCTCCTCCTCCTCCTCCTCCTCCTCCTCCTCCTCCTCCTCCTCCTCTTCCTCCTCCTCCTCCTCCTCCTCCTTCCTTTCCTCCTCCTCCCTCCTCTCCTCCCTCTCTCTTCCTCCTCCTATTTCCTCTTCCTTCTCTTATTCTTCCTACTTCTTCTTATATTCCTCTTCCCTTTCCTCCTCCTCCTAATCCTTATGCGTTCCCACCCATTCGCTGTCTTCTTCCTCATCCTCGCTCTCCTCCTCTTTTCGTTCTCCTCTCCTCTCACACCTCCCCATCCTCTCTCCTGCTCTCTTTCACACCTCTCCTCCCCCCCACACGGTCATTCATCTCCACCATTAAACAACAAATAAGCTTTGAGAATCGGTGGACTGAATTATTTACAGCTGAGAGCGCTGCGGAACACAGGGCTAATGGCCGTCGCACAAAGTTCCGTTTTTACACAGGGAAGCCGCTCAAAATGAAATTTACAAATATATATATATATATATATATATATATATATATATATATATATATATATATATATATATATATATATATATATATATATATATATGCATATATATATATATATATATATATATATATATATATATATATATATATATATATATATATATATATATATATATATATATATATATATATTTTCAAAAAAAAACCTGAGCTGTAAGCCGCTTTGCCCGCGGCATTACGCCAAAGTGGGCGGTACCCAATATCCTGACGTCATCATTATGCTAATGTGAACGGTAAAGGCAAGTAACTGGTTTTTTTTTCTCATTTTCCTTCACACGTTTCGTGCAGTTGACACCTGAAGGGGCAACACCCCGAGATCTTCTTATTTACAGGTATGCCAGTTTTCTGCCTCTTTTTAACCATGGCCATTCACTGATTACCATTAAGGAATAATATAAACATCACTAATATATATATATATATATATATATATATATATATATATATATATATATATATATATATATATATATATATATATTTCATTTTGCTTTGTCGCTGTCTCCCGCGTTTGCGAGGTAGCGCAAGGAAACAGACGAAAGAAATGGCTCATCCCACCCCCATACACATGTATATACTTACACGTCCACGCACGCAAACATACATACCTATACATCTCAATGTACACATATATATACACACACAGACACATACATATATACCCATGCACACAATTCACACTGTCTGCCTTTATCAATTCCCATCGCCACCTCGCCACACATGGAATATATATATATATATATATATATATATATATATATATATATATATATATATATATATATATATATATATATATATATATATATATATGTATATACTTTATCGCTGTCCCCCGCGTTAGCGCCGTACCGCAAGGAAACAGACGAAAGAATGGCTCAACTCACCCATATACACATGTATATACATACACGTCCACACACGCACATATGCATACCTATACATCTCAAGGTATACATATGTATACACACAGAGACAAAACTTATATACACATATACATAATTCATACTTGCTGCCCTTATCCATTCCGTCGCCACCCCACCACACATGAAATGACAACCCCCTACCCCCGCAGGTGCGCGAGGTAGCGCGAGGAAAAAACAATAAAAGCCACATTCGTTCACACTCAGTCTCTAGCTGTCATGTATAATGCACCGAAACCACACCTCCCTTTCCACATCCAGGCCCCACAAAACTTTCCATTGTTTACCCCAGAGGCTTCACATGCCCTGGTTCAATCCATTGACAGCACGTCGACCCCGGTATACCATATCGCTCCAATTCCCTCTATTTCTTGCACGATTTTCACCCTCCTGCATGTTCAGGCCCCTAACACTCAAAATATTTTTCACTCCATCTTTCCACCTCCAATTTGGTCTCCCATTTCTCCTCGTTCCCTCCATCTCTGACACATATATCCTCTTGGTCAATCTTTCCTCACTCATTCTCTTCATGCGACCAAACCATTTCAAAACACCACCTTCTGCTCTCTCAACCACACTCTTTTTATTACCAAACATCTCTCTCACCCTATTAATTACTTACTCTATCAAACCACCTCACACCACATATTGCCCTCAAACATCTCATTTCCAGCACATCCACCCTCCTCCGCACAACTCTATCTATAGCCCATGCCTCGCAATCATATAACATTCTTGGAACCACTATTTCTTCAAGCATACTCATTTTTGCTTTACAAGATAACAGTCTAGACTTCCAAACATTCTTCAACGATGTATATTAACTGACTGTTATATTTCTCTCTTGTGTCTCCCCTGATGATGTGATTATTACACGAAAGTGCACTTGGAAACTTATCGTGTTTCATTTTTCCCGTGGACTCATAGGAATATATCTATATCTATTTATCTATCTATCTATCTATCTATATATATATATATATATATATATATATATATATATATATATATATATATTTTCTTTTTTTTTTGTCGCTGTCTCCCGCGTTTGCGAGGTAGCGCAAGGAAACAGACGAAAGAAATGGCCCAACCCACCCCCATACACATGTATATACATACGTCCACACACGCAAATATACATACCAACACAGCTTTCCATGGTTTACCCCAGACGCCTCACATTGCCTTGATTCAATCCACTGACAGCACGTCAGCCCCGATATACCACATCGCTCCAATTCACTCTATTCCTTGCCCTCCTTTCACCCTCCTGCATGTTCAGGCCCCTGATCACACAAAATCTTTTTCACTCCATCTTTCCACCTCCAATTTGGTCTCCCTCTTCTCCTCGTTCCCTCCACCTCCGACACGTATATCCTCTTGGTCAATCTTTCCTCACTCATTCTCTCAATGTGACCAAACCATTTCAAAACACCCTCTTCTACTCTCTCAACCACGCTCTTTTTATTTCCACACATCTCTCTTACCCTTACGTTACTTACTCGATCAAACCACCTCACACCACACATTGTCCTCAAACATCTCATTTCCAGCACATCCAACCTCCTGCACACAACTCTATCCATAGTCCACGCCTCGCAACCATACAACATTGTTGGAACCACTATTCCTTCAAACATACCCATTTTTGCTTTCCGAGATAATGTTCTCCACTTCTACACATTCTTCAAGGCTCCCAGAATTTTCTCCGCCTCCCCCACCCTATGATCCACTTCCGCTTCCATGGTTCCATCCGCTGCCAGATCCACTCCCAGATATCTAAAACACTTCACTTCCTCCAGTTTTTCTCCATTCAAACTCACCTCCGAATTGACTTGACCCTCAACCCTACTGTACCTAATAACCTTGCTCTTATTCACATTTACTCTTAACTTTCTACTTTCACACACTTTACCAAACTCAGTCACCAGCTTCTGCAGTTTCTCACATGAATCAGCCACCAGCGCTGTATCATCAGCGAACAGCAACTGACTCACTTCCCAAGCTCTCTCATCCCCAACAGACTTCATACTTGCCCCTCTTTCCAAAACTCTTGCATTTACCTCCCTAACAACCCCATCCATAAACAAATTAAACAACCATGGAGACATCACACACCCCTGCCGCAAACCTACATTCACTGAGAACCAATCACTTTCCTCTCTTCCTACACGTACACATGCCTTACATCCTCGATAAAAACTTTTCACTGCTTCTAACAACTTGCCTCCCACACCATATATTCTTAATACCTTCCACAGAGCATCTCTATCAACTCTATCATATGCCTTCTCCAGATCCATAAATGCTACATACAAATCCATTTGCTTTTCTAAGTATTTCTCACATACATTCTTCAAAGCAAACACCTGATCCACACATCCTCTACCACTTCTGAAACCAGAAGTGGGGATAGGGGAGAAAGGATACTTCCCACGTATTCCCTGCGTGTCGCAGAAGGCGACTAACAGGGGAGGGAGTGGGGGGCTGGAAATCCTCCCCTCTCGTTTTTTTTTTTAATTTTCCAAAAGAAGGAACAGAGAAGGGGGCCAGGTGAGGATATTCCAAAAAAGGCCCAGTCCTCTGTTCTTAACGCTACCTCGCTAACGCGGGAAGTGGCAAATAGTTTGAAAGAAAATATATATATATATATATATATATATATATATATATATATATATATATATATATATATATATATATATATATATATATATATATATATATATATACATATATATATATATATATATATATATATATATATATATATATATATATATATATATATATATATATATATATATATATATATATATATATATATATATATATCTTCTCTTTTTCTTTCATACTATTCCCCATTTCCCGCCTCAGCGAGGTAGCGTTAAGAACAGAGGACTGGGCCTCTGAGGCAACATCCTCACCCAGCCCCCTTCTCTGTTCCTTCCTTTGGAAAAAAAAAAAGAAAGAAATAGGGGAAGATTTCCAGCCCCCGCTCCCTTCCCTTTTAGTCGCCTTCTACGACACGCAGGGAATACGTGGGAAGTATTCTTTCTCCCCTATCCCCAGGGATATATATATATATATATATATATATATATATATATATATATATATATATATATATATATATATATATATATATACATATATATATATATATATATATATATATATATATATATATATATATATATATATATAAATATATATATATATATATATATATATATATATATATATATATATATATATATATATATATGTATATATATATATATATATATATATATATATATATATATATATATATATATATATATATATATATATATATATATATATATATATATATATATATATATATATATATATATATATATATATATATATTTATATTTATATTATACTTTGTCGCTGTCTCCCGCGTTTGCGAGGTAGCGCAAGGAAACAGACGAAAGAAATGGCCCAACCCCCCCCCATACACATGTATATACATACGTCCACACACGCAAATATACATACCTACACAGCTTTCCATGGTTTACCCCAGACGCTTCACATGCCTTGATTCAATCCACTGACAGCACGTCAACCCCGGTATAACACATCGCTCCAATTCACTCTATTCCTTGCCCTCCTTTCACCCTCCTGCATGTTCAGGCCCCGATCACACAAAATCTTTTTCACTCCATCTTTCCACCTCCAATTTGGTCTCCCTCTTCTCCTCGTTCCCTCCACCTCCGACACATATATCCTCTTGGTCAATCTTTCCTCACTCATTCTCTCCATGTGCCCAAACCACTTCAAAACACCCTCTTCTGCTCTCTCAACCACGCTCTTTTTATTTCCACACATCTCTCTTACCCTTACGTTACTCACTCGATCAAACCACCTCACACCACACATTGTCCTCAAACATCTCATTTCCAGCACATCCATCCTCCTGCGCACAACTCTATCCATAGCCCACGCCTCGCAACCATACATCATTGTTGGAACCACTATTCCTTCAAACATACCCATTTTTGCTTTCCGAGATAATGGTCTCGACTTCCACACATTCTTCAAGGCCCCCAGAATTTTCGCCCCCTCCCCCACCCTATGATCCACTTCCGCTTCCATGGTTCCATCCGCTGCCAGATCCACTCCCAGATATCTAAAACACTTCACTTCCTCCAGTTTTTCTCCATTCAAACTCACCTCTCAATTGACTTGACCCTCAACGCTACTGTACCTAATAACCTTGCTCTTATTCACATTTACTCTTAACTTTCTTCTTCCACACACTTTACCAAACTCAGTCACTAGCTTCTGCAGTTTCTCACATGAATCAGCCACCAGCGCTGTATCATCAGCGAACAACAACTGACTCACTTCCCAAGCTCTCTCATCCCCAACAGACTTCATACTTGCCCCTCTTTCCAAAACTCTTGCATTTACCTCCCTAACAACCCCATCCATAAACAAATTAAACAACCATGGAGACATCACACACCCCTGCCGCAAACCTACATTCAGTGAGAACCAATCACTTTCCTCTCTTCCTACACGTACACATGCCTTACATCCTCGATAAAAACTTTTCACTGCTTCTAACAACTTTCCTCCCACACCATATATTCTTAATACCTTCCACAGAGCATCTCTATCAACTCTATCATATGCCTTCTCCAGATCCATAAATGCTACATACAAATCCATTTGCTTTTCTAAGTATTTCTCACATACATTCTTCAAAGCAAACATCTGATCCACACATCCTCTACCCTGGGGATAGGGGATTAAGAATACTTCCCACGTATTCCCTGCGTGTCGTAGAAGGCGACTAAAAGGGGAGGGAGCGGGGGCTGGAAATCCTCCCCTCTCGTTTTTTTTTTTCTTTTTTTTTTTTAATTTTCCAAAAGAAGGAATAGAGGGGGCCAGGTGATCATATTCCAAAAAAGGCCCAGTCCTCTGTTCTTAACGCTACCTCGCTAACGCGGGAAATGGCGAATAGTTTAAAAGAAAAAAAGAAATATATAGAATGTTGGGATGAAGAGAGTGTCGAGAGTAAGTGAGCTTGGGAAGACTTGTGTGAGGAAGTACCAGAGAGACTGAGTACAGAATGGAAAAGGGTGAGAACAAAGGACGTAAGGGGAGTGGGGAAGGAATGGGATGTATTTAGGGAAGCAGTGATAGTTTACGCAAAAGATGTTTTTGGCATGAGAAGCGTGGGAGGTGGGCAAATTAGAAAGGGCAGTGAGTGGTGGGATGAAGAAGTAAGATTATTAGTGAAAGAGAAGAGAGAGGCATTTGGACGATTTTTGCAGGGAAATAATGCAACTAACTGGGAGATGTATAAAAGAAAGAGACAGGAGGTAAAGAGAAAGGTGCAAGAGGTGAAAAAGAGGGCAAATGAGAGTTGGGGTGAGAGAGTATCATTAAATTTTAGGGAAAATACGAAGATGCTTTGGAAGGAGGTAAATAAAGTGCGTAACACAAGGGAACAAATGGGAACATCAGTGAAGGGGGCTAATGGCAAGGTCATAACAAATAGGTGTGATGTGAGAAGATGGAGTGAGTATTTTGAAGGTTTGTCGAATGTGCTTGATGATAGAGGGGCAGATATAGGATGTTTTGGTCGAGGTGGTGTGCAAAGTGAGAGGGTTAGGGAGAATGATTTGGTGAACTGAGAAGAGGTAGTAAAAGCTTTGCGCGTAAGATGAAAGCCGGCAAGGCGGCGGGTTTGGATGGTATTTCATTGGAACTTATTAAAAAAGGGGGTGACTGTGTTGTTGACTGGTAGGTAAGTTTATTTATTGCATGTATGACTCATGGTGAGGTGCCTGAGGATTGGCGGAATGCTTGCATAGTGCCATTGTACAAAGGCAATTGGGATAAAGGTGAGTGCTCAAATTGCAGAGACATACGTTTGCTGAGTATTTCTGGGAAATTATATGGTAAGGTATTGACTGAGAGGGTGAAGGCATGCATATACAGAGCATCAGATTGGGGAAGAGCTGTGCGGTTTCAGAAGTGGTAGAGGATGTGTGGATCAGGTATTTGCTTTGAAGAATGTATGTGAGAAATACTTAGAAAAGCAAATGGATTTGTATGTAACATTTATGGATCTGGAGAAAGCATATGGTAGAGTTAATGGAGATGCTCTATGGAAGGTATTAAGAATATATGGTGTGGGAGGTAAGTTGTTAGAAGCAGTGAAAAGTTGTTATCGAGGATGTAAGGCATGTGTACGTGTAGGTAGAGAGGGAAGTGATTGGTTCTCAGTGAATGTCGGTTTGCGGCAGGGGTGCGTGATGTCTCCATGGTTGTTTAATTTGTTTATCCATGTGGTTGTTAGGCAGGAGAATGCAAGAGTTTTGGAAAGAGGGGGTAAGTATGCAGTTTGTTGTGGATGAAAGAGCTTAGGAAGTGAGTCAGTTGTTGTTCGCTGATGATACAGCGCTGGTGGCTGATTCGGATGAGAAACTGCAGAAGCTGGTGACTGAGTTTGGTAAAGTGTGTGAAAGAAGAGAACTGATAGTAAATGTGAATGAGAGCAAGGTTATCAGGTACAGTAGGGTTGAGGGACATGTCAATTGGGAGGTAAGTTTGAATGGAGAAAAACTGGAGGCAGTGAGGTGTTTTCGATATCTGGGAGTGGATTTGGCAGCGGATGGAGCCATGGAATCGGAAGTGAGTCATAGGATGGGGGAGGGGGTGAAAGTTCTGGGAGCGTTGAAATATGTTTGGAAGGCGAGAACGTTATCTCGGAAAGCAAAAATGAGTATGTTTGAAGGAATAGTGGTTCCAACAATGTTTTATGTTTGTGACGCGTGGGCTATAGATAGAGTTGTGCGGAAGAGGGTGGATGTGCTG
>NC_092226.1:52559414-52569414 GCF_036320965.1 Panulirus ornatus
TGGAGAGGCAGAATAATCCTGGGCCCATCTTATAACACTCACCAAGAAGCCCTAATCTGGCTGAACCTGACCACCCTCTCCGACCAACACCGGCAGCTCACACGACAGTTTGGCAATACAGTGACGCGGGGGTCACTGATACCTTCCTCCCTCCCTGCCCCTCAACGCTCCTCCACTACAAACCGCTGTCCGTCACCACAATCGACATGTTCCAATCAGTGCTCGTAAGCACCGATATCACAGTCCTATAGCTGCCACTGTAAGCCCATCAACAATCCATGAAAAATTGCATAGTTACTGAAATGAACAGCTCAGTTTTCTGGCAATTAGGCTCTGTGGTATGTCAACTACCGTATTACTGTAACTATTCATCAATCAATATTCAGCCAAGTGGATAATGTATACACCATACTATTTCCTCTGTAAACATCCCCGTATATCTGCTACACTGTATCTCTAGATGTACTTCACCCATATGCATATCCAAAGTATGGAAATATTCAGCTCATCCTAATCTTAAGCTCTGGTATGATTAATTAACTAGTAACTGTCATGACCTCCCAGTTCTGTAATATCTGTGATACTTCAACTGTGTATTTTCAGTTAAATGCCTGTATGAATCCAATAAACTGTTAGCTCTTCATCTGTTCATTTATATATTTCACATTTCCAGAGAACAATCAGCCTGCTAGACATCGCAGTAGAAACCTCAGCGTGCCAGACATCACCACAGAACACTCAGCGTGCCACACATCACCACAGAACACTCAGCGTGCCACACATCACCACAGAACACTCAGCGTGCCACACATCACCACAGAACACTCAGCGTGCCAGACATCACCACAGAACACTCAGCGTGCCACACATCACCACAGAACACTCAGCGTGCCACACATCACCACAGAACACTCAGCGTGCCACACATCACCACAGAACACTCAGCGTGCCACACATCACCACAGAACACTCAGCGTGCCAGACATCAAAGCAACACACTCAGCGTGCCAGACATCACCACAGAACACTCTGCGTACCAGACATCACCACAGAACACTCTGCGTACCAGACATCACCACAGAACACTCTGCGTGCCAGACATCACAACAGAACACTCAGCGTGCCAGACATCACCACAGAACACTCAGCGTGCCAGACATCAAAGCAACACACTCAGCGTGCCAGACATCACCACAGAACACTCTGCGTGCCAGACATCACCGCAGAACACTCAGCGTGCCAGACATCAAAGCAACACACTCAGCGTGCCAGACATCACCACAGAACACTCTGCGTACCAGACATCACCGCAGAACACTCAGCGTGCCACACATCACCACAGAACACTCTGCGTGCCAGACATCACCACAGAACACTCAGCGTGCCAGACATCACCGCAGAACACTCAGCGTGCCAGACATCACCGCAGAACACTCTGCGTGCCAGACATCACCACAGAACACTCAGCGTGCCAGACATCACCGCAGAACACTCAGCGTGCCAGACATCACCGCAGAACACTCTGCGTGCCAGACATCACCACAGAACACTCTGCGTGCCAGACATCACCGCAGAACACTCAGCGTGCCAGACATCACCGCAGAACACTCAGCGTGCCAGACATCACCACAGAACACTCAGCGTGCCAGACATCACCACAGAACACTCAGCGTGCCAGACATCACCACAGAACACTCAGCGTGCCAGACATCAAAGCAGAACACTCAGCGTGCCAGACATCACCACAGAACACTCAGCGTGCCAGACATCACCACAGATCACTCTGCGTACCAGACATCACCACAGAACACTCTGCGTGCCAGACATCACCGCAGAACACTCTGCGTACCAGACATCACCACAGAACACTGCGTGCCAGACATCACCACAGAACACTCTGCGTGCCAGACATCACCACAGAACACTCAGCGTGCCAGACATCACCACAGAACACTCAGCGTGCCAGACATCACCACAGAACACTCTGCGTACCAGACATCACCACAGAACACTCAGCGTGCCAGACATCAAAGCAGAACACTCAGCGTGCCAGACATCACCACAGAACACTCTGCGTACCAGACATCACCACAGAACACTCTGCGTACCAGACATCACCACAGAACACTCTGCGTACCAGACATCACCGCAGAACACTCTGCGTACCAGACATCACCAGCTGTAACTCTACCGTGAGGAAGTACGCCTGAAATAGTCACACAGCCGCCGCCGTCACGCCACTGCGCATTTTCGCATCCTCCAAAACCCCAAGAATCCCCCCCCCACCCTTAACATCAAGGACGTCTGTATGGTTGGAGTGGCCTACTTCTCGATGTTCGTCAACTGAGAAATCCGTTCGTCTCTGGGGAGAGAGAGCATAAGACGCGGAGATTGCCCCTCACGAGACAAGATCCCTGGTTGAGGCAGCAAGGGGAGTGGACGACAGATTTTCCTCGCCGTTTGGCATGCCGACAACTCTAAGCTATTGGCTCTGGCGCACCGTGAAAAACAGCTTTCAGTTAAGGTTATCACAGTGGAAATATAACGGTTTTATTGGACTGTAGTACAGTCATGTATGTACGAGTAATTTCTATAAATCATATCGTAAAAAATTACGACAGTAGAGTTTCACGTCCTGGCCAGATCTGCACTAAGAAAGTATTGATTGGATACGATTCTACTGAAGGTAATTCTAATACACTTTCTGTTGGAATGATTCCACTGCACTTCCGATATATATATATATATATATATATATATATATATATATATATATATATATATATATATATATATATATATATATATATAGGGGATAGGGGATTAAGAATACTTCCCACGTATTCCCTGCGTGTCGTAGAAGGCGACTAAAAGGGGAGGGAGCGGGGGGCTGGAAATCCTCCCCTCTCGTTTTTTTTTTAATTTTCCAAAAGAAGGAACAGAGGGGGCCAGGTGAGGATATTCCGAAAAAGGCCCAGTCCTCTGTTCTTAACGCTACTTTTATATATATATATATATATATATATATATATATATATATATATATATATATATATATATATATATATATATATATATATATATATATATATATATATATATATATATATATATATATATATATATATATATATATATATATATATATATATATATATCCCTGGGGATAGGGGAGAAAGAATACTTCCCACGTATTCCCTGCGTGTCGTAGAAGGCGACTAAAAGGGGAGGGAGCGGGGGGGCTGGAAATACTCCCCTCTTGTTTTTTTTTTTAATTTTCCAAAAGAAGGAACAGAGAAGGGGACAAGGTGAGGATATTCCCTCAGAGGCCCAGTCCTCTGTTCTTAACGCTACCTTGCTAATGCGGGAAATGGCAAATAGTTTGAAAGAAAAAAAAAGATATATATATATATATATATATATATATATATATATATATATATATATATATATATATATATATATATATATATATATATATATATATATATATATATATATATATATATATCCATTATATATATATATATATATATATATATATATAATCTCATTCATATATTTTCCTTTGTCGCTGTCTCCCGCATTAGCGAGGTAGCGCAAGGAAACAGACGAAAGAATGGCCCAACCCACCCACATACATATATATACATGTATACATGTATACATACATATACATACACGTCCACAAACAGCACATATGCATACCTATACATCTCAATATATACATATATATACACACACAGACATATACATATATACCCATGTACATAATTCATACTGTCTTCCTTTATTCATTCCCATCGCCACCCCGCCACATATGGAATAACAACACCCTTCCTCCTCATGTGTGCGAGGTAGCGCTGCGAAAAGACAACAAAGGCCACATTCGTTCACACTCAGTCTCTAGCTGTCATGTAATAATGCACCGAAACCACAGCTCCCTTTCCACATCCAGTCCCCACAGAACTTTCCATGGTTTGCCCCAGACGCTTCACATGCCCTGGTTTAATCCACTGACACCACGTCGACCCCGGTATACCACATCCTTCCAATTCACTCTATTCCTTGCATGCCTTTCACCCTCCTGCATGTTCAACCCCCTATCACTCAAAATCTTTTTCACTCCATCTTTCCATCTCCAGTTTGGTCTCCCACTTCTCCTCCTTCCCTCCACCTCTGACACATACATCCTCTTGGTCAATCTTTCCTCACGCATTCTCTCCATGTGACCAAACCATTTCAAAACACCCTCTTCTGCTCTCTCAACCACACCCTTTTTATTACCACACATCTCTCTTACCCTATTATTACTTACTCGATCAAACCACCTCACACCATATATTGTCCTCAAACACCTCATTTCCAGCACATCCACCCTCCTGCGCACAACTCTATCCATAGCCCACGCCTCGCAACCATACAACATTGTTAGAACCACTATTCCTTCAAACTTACCCATTTTTGCTTTCCGAGATAATGTTCTCGACTTCCACGCATTCTTCAAGGCTCCCAGAATTTTCGCCGCGTCCCCCACCCTATGATTCACTTCCGCTTCCATGGTTCCATCCGCTGCCAAATCCACTCCCAGATATCTAAAGCACTTCATTTCCTCCAGTTTTTCTCCATTCAAACTTACCTCCCAGTTTACTTGACCCTCAACCCTAATGTACCTGATAAACTTACTCTTATTCACATTTACCCTCAACTCTTTTCTTTCACACACTTTACCAAACTCAGTCACTAGCTTCTGCAGTTTCTCACATGAATCAGCCACCAGCGCTGTATCATCAGCGAACAGCAACTGACTCACTTCCCAAGCTCTCTCATCCACAACAGACTGCATACTTGCCCCTCTTTCCAAAACTCTTGCATTCACCTCCCTAACAACCCCATCCATAAACAAATTAAACAACCATGGAGACATCGCACACCCCTGCCGTAAACCTAAATTCACTGAGAACCAATCACTTTCCTCTCTTCCTACACGTACACATGCCTTACATCCTCGATAAAAACCTTTCACTGCTCCTAACAACTTGCCTCCCACACCATATATTCTTAATACCTTCCACAGAGCATCTCTATCAACTCTATCATATGCCTTCTCCAGATCCGTAAATGCTACATAAAAATCCATTTGCTTTTCTAAGTATTTCTCACACACAGTCTTCAAAGCAAATACCTGATCTACACATCCTCTACCACTCCTGAAACCACACTGCTCTTCCCCAGTCTGATGCTCTGTACATGCCTTCACCCTCTCAATCAATACCCTCCCATATGATTTACCAGGAATACTCAACAAACGTATACCTCTGTAATTTGAGCACTCACTCTTATCCCCTTTACCTTTGTACAATGGCACTATGCAAGCATTCCGCCAATCCTCAGGCACCTCACCATGAGTCATACATACATTAAATAACCTTACCAACCAGTCAACAATACAGTCACCCCCTTTTTTAATAAAAACCACTGCAATACCATCCATACCCGCTGCCTTGCCGGCTTTCATCTTCCGCAAAGCTTTTACTACCTCTTCTCTGTTTACTAAATCATTTTCCCTAACCCTCTCACTTTGCACACCACCTCGACCAAAACACCCTATATCTGCCATTCTATCATCAAAACATTCAACAAACCTTCAAAATAATCACTCCATCTCCTTCTCACATCACCACTACTTGTTTTCACCTCCCCATTAGCCCCCTACACTAAAGTTCCCATTTGATCCCTTGTCTTACGCACTTTATTTACCTCCTTCAAAAACATCTTTTTATTCTTCTCCCTAAAATTTAATGATATATATATATATATATATATATATATATATATATATATATATATATATATATATATATATATATATATATATATATATATATTGGAAAGGATCACAATTTTGCGCGTGATCAAGATATTCCCATGAGTCCACGGGGAAAAGGAAACACGATAAGTTCCCAAGTGCACTTTCGTGTAATAATCACATCATCAGGGGAGACACAAGAGAGAAATATAGGTCAGTTGATATACATCGAAAAGACGAAGCTAGGACGCCATTTGGTAAACATGTGATTGATCACATGTTTATCACATGTTTACCAAATGGCGGCCTAGCTTCGTCTCTTCCATGTATATCAACTGACTTACATTTCTCTCTAGTGTCTCCCCTGATGATGTGATTGTTACAGGAAAGTGCACTTGGGAACTTATCGTGTTTCATTTTCCCCGTAGACTCATAGAAATATATATCTATATTCTTTTTCTTTTTCTTTTATACTATTCGCCATTTCCCGCGTTAGCGAGGTAGCATTAAGAACAGAGGACTGGGCCTTTGAGGGAATACCCTCACCTGGCCCAATTCTCTGTTCCTTCTTTTGGAAAAAAAAAAAAAAAAAAAAAAAAAAAAAAAAAAAAAAAAAAAAAACGAGAGGGGAGGATTTCCAGCCCCCCGCTCCCTCCCCTTTTAGTCGCCTTCTACGACACGCAGGGAATACGTGGGAAGTATTCTTAATCCCCTATATATATATATATATATATATATATATATATATATATATATATATATATATATATATATATATATATATATATATCAGCGGGAAGGGCTCATACTCCTCGAAGGCTCCCATTGGGGTTTCTAAAAGCGTGTGGATGTAACCAAGATGAGAAAAAAAGGAGAGGTACGTAGTATGTTTAAGGATAGGAACCTGGATGTTTTGGCTCTGAATGAAACGAAGCTCAAGGGTAAAGGGGAGGAGTGGTTTGGGAACGTCTTGGGAGTAAAGTCAGGGGTGAGTGAAAAGACAAGAGCAAGGGAGGGAGCAGCACTACTCCTGAAACAGGAGTGGTGGGAGTATGTCATGGAGTGTAAGAAAGTAAACTCTAGATTGATATGGGTCAAACTGAAAGTGGATAGAGTGAGATGGGTGATTATTGGTGCATATGCACCTGGGCATGACAAGAAAGATCAGGAGAGGCAAGTGTTTTGGGAGCAGCTGAGTGAGTGTGTTAGTAGTTTTGATGCACGAGACCGGGTTATAGTGACAGGTGATTTGAATGCAAAGGTGAGTAGTGTGGCAGTTGAATGAATAATTGGTGTACATGGGATGTTCAGTGCTGTAAATGGAAATAGTGAAGAGCTTGTAGATTTATATGTTGAAAAAGGACTGATGATTGGGAATACCTGAGTTAGAAAGAGAGATATACATAAGTATACGTATGTAAGTAGGAGAGATGGCCAGGGAGCGTTATTGCATTACTTGTTAATTGATAGGCGCGCGAAAGAGAGACTTTTGGATGTTGATGTGCTGAGAGGTGCAACTGGAGGGATGTCTGATCATTATCTTGTGGAGGCGAAGGTGAAGATATGTAGAGGTTTCAGAAAAGAAGAGAGAATATTGGGGTGAAAAGAGTGGTAAGAGTAAGTGAGCTTGGGAAGGAGACTTATGTGAGGAAAAACCAGGAGAGACTGAGTACAGAATGGAAAAAGATGAGAACAAAGGAGGTAGGATGAGTGGCGGAGGAATAGGATGTATTTAGGAAAGCAGTGATGGCTTGCACAAAAGATGCTTGTGGCATGAGAAGCGTGGGAGATAGGCAGATTAGAAAGGGTAGTGAGTGGTGGGATGAAGAAGTTAGATTATTAGTGAAAGAGAAGAGAGAGGCATTCGGACGATTTTTGCAGGGAAATAATGCAAATGACTGGGAGATGTATAAAAGAAAGAGGCAGGAGGTCAAGAGAAAGGTACAAGAGGTGTTAAAGAGGGTAAATGATAATTGGGGTGAGAGCGTATCATTAGATTTTAGGGAGAATAAAAGAATGATTTGGAAGGAGGTAAATAAAGTGCGTAAGACAAGGACACAAATGGAAACTTCAGTGAAGGGGCTAATGGGGAGGTGATAACAAGAGGTGGTGATGTGAAGAGATGGAGTGAGCATTTTGAAGGTTTGTTGAATGTTTTTGATGATAGTGTGACAGATATAGGATGTTTTAGTCGAGGTGGTGTGCAAAGTGAGAGGGTTAGGGAGAATGTTTTGGTAAACAGAGAAGAGGTAGTAAGAGCTTTACAGAAGATGAAAGCCGGCAAGGCAGCGGGTTTGGATGGTATCACAGTGGAATGTATCAAAAAAGGCGGTGACTGTATTGTTGACTGGTTGGTAAGGTTATTTAATGTATGTATGACTGAAGGTGAGGTGCCTGAGGATTGGCGGAATGCTTGTATAGTGCCTTTGTACAAAGGCAAAGGGGATAAAAGTGAGTGCTCAAATTACAGAGGTATAAGTTTGTTGAGTATTCCTGGTGAATTATATTGGAAGGTATTGATTGAGAGGGTGAAGATATGTACAGAGCATCAGATTGGGGAAGAGCAGTATAGTTTCAGAAGTGGTAGAGGATGTGTGGATCAGGTGTTTGCTTTGAAGAATGTATGTGAGAAATACATGTGAGAATTCATGTGAGAAACTGCAGAAGCTGGTGACTGAGTTTGGTAAAGTGTGTGAAAGAAGAAAGTTGAGAGTAAATCTGAATAAGAGCAAGGTTATTAGGTACAGTAGGGTTGAGGGTCAAGTCAATTGGGAGATAAGTTTGAATAGAGAAAAACTGGAGGAAGTGAAGTGTTTTAGATATCTGGAAGTGGATTTGACAGCGGATGGAACCATGAAAGCGGAAGTGAATCAAAGGGTGGGGGAGGGGGCGAAAATTCTTGGAGCGTTGAAGAGTGTGTGGAATTCGAAAACATTATCTCGGAAAGCAAAAATGGGTATGTTTGAAGGAATAGTGGTTCTAACAATGTTGTATGGTTGCGAGGCGTGGGCTATGGATAGAGTTGTGCGCAGGAGGGTGGATGTGCTGGAAATGAGATGTTTGAGGACAATAAGTGGTGTGAGGTGGTTTGATCGAGTAAGTAATAATAGGGTAAGAGAGATGTGTGGTAATAAAAAGAGTGTGGTTGAGAGAGCAGAAGAGGGTGTTTTGAAATGGTTTGGTCACATGGAGAGAATGCGTGAGGAAAGATTGACCAAGAGGATATATGTGTCAGAGGTGGAGGGAAGGAGGAGAAGTGGGAGACCAAATTGGAGGTGGAAAGATGGGGTGAAAAAGATTTTTAGTGATCGGGGCCTGAACATGCAGGAGGGTGAAAGGCGGGCAAGGAAGAGAGTGAATTGGAACGATGTGGTATACCGGGGTCGACGTGCTGTCAGTGGATTGAACTAGGGCATGTGAAGCGTCTGGGGTAAACCATGGAAAGTTCTGTGGGACCTGGATGTGGAAAGGGAGCTGTGGTTTCGGTGCATTATTACATGACAGCTAGAGACTGAGTGTGAACGAATGGGGCCTTTGTTGTCTTTTCTAGCGCTACCTCGCACACATGAGGGGGGAAGGGGGTTGTTATTTCATGTGTGGCGAGGTGGCAATGGGAATGAATAAAGTCAGACAGTATGAATTATGTACATGTGTATATATGTACATGTCTGTGTGTGTATGTATATGTATACGTTGAGATGTATAGGTATGTATATCTGCGTGTGTGGACGTGTATGTATATACATGTGTATGTGGGCGGGTTGAGCCATTCTTTCGTCTGTTTCCTTGCGCTACCTCGCTAACGCGGGAGACGGCGACAAAGCAAAATAAATAGATGAATAGATGTGTCTGTGTGTGTATGTGTGTGTGTATGTGTGTGTGTGTGTGTGTATGTGTGTGTGTGTGTGTGTGTATGTATGTGTGTGTGTGTGTGTGTGTGTGTGTGTGTGTGTGTGTGTGAGTAGGAAGGGAGTAGAGTGAGTTGTTCCAGGTAGAAATGGGTTTGCATTAATAGGTTTGTGACGTCGTCATGCTTTTTAATCTGATTACGGCTGGGGTGGTGAGGGAAGTAAACGCAAGGAGAAAGAGAGAGAGAGAGAGAGAGAGAGAGAGAGAGAGAGAGAGAGAGAGAGAGAGAGAGAGAGAGAGAGAGAGAGAGAGAGAGAGAGAGAGAGAGAGAGAGAGAGAGAG